>NC_056736.1:52798128-52958128 GCF_019279795.1 Protopterus annectens
TTCAGTGTCCACGGACACTTTTAATTTCAGTGTCCGCAGATACTGAAATACTATATAATATTAGAGCAAAGCTCTAATATTACACCAGTTCGGCTTAGAAAGTGCCATATGGCACTTTCTGAGTGCAGGGGGTGTGTTTAGTGACTGTGCACTACTCAGCCCCACCCCCTGCACTCGTTCATGGTTCATGTCTGTGTAGATTAAACAGCAGTGCACCTACATGCATGTGCAAGGCACGCTGCTGTTCTAAATGGACATGAACCACTCTGTGCAAGAATAGTTGCACGGAGCTTCGTGAATCCAGGGGTATATCTATCAACTCCTGCTGTTACTTTCTGCAATTAAATATTACTATTACTTGCTATTATTTGATATTACTGCTATTACATAGGGGTTTTCTAACTGTTTCTCTATAGAAGTTATTTAATGATTGTATGGAATCTATTTTACTATGCTATTAGTCATGTATATGTAACTCACTGTGATACTTAATATACTCAAAAGTTTGTTAACATGTATGTATCACGTGGAACTTTTCTCCCCGGGCCTCATTTGAAAAAGGACCTGTGTCCAGTTGGACTTTCCCAGTAATCAAATGTACAATAAAATAAAATAAAATTAAATAAATTGTTTTGATAAAAAGCTGAAAGCCCTCCAGGTGTAGCATCTCTAAGCCACTGAGGACCTGATCGCTTTGCCCCTCCCCCCACTTGTGTGAGCAAGGAATCCTATCACTCCAGCTAAAAGCAAAGAAAACTCTAACCAGCAATCACCCAAAAATAGACTGCAGCCCCTGGTTTAACTCCAGGAACCTTGTTGTTGCCACTTATGTAGTAGCCACCGAGGACCTGATCGCTTTGCCCCCACCCCACACACACACACACGTGTGTGAGCAAAGAATCCTCTTACTCCAGCTAAAAGCAAAGAAAACTCTAATCAGCAATCATCCAAAAATAGACTGCAGCCCTTGGATTAACTCCAGAAACCTTGCTGTTGCCGCTTGTGTAGTAGCCACTGAGGACCTGATCGCTTTGCCCACCCCCCCCCACACACTTGTGTGAGCAAGATATCCTCTTACTCCAGCTAAAAGCAAGAAAACTCTAAACAGGAATTATCCAGAAATAGACTGCAGCTCCTGGTTTTACTCTAGGAACCTTTTTGTTGCCACTTGTGTAGTAGCCACTGAGGACCTGATCGCGTTGGGTCCCCCCCCCTCTTTTGTGTGAGCAAAGAATCCTCTCACTCCAGCTCTAACCAGCAATCATCCAAAAATAGACTGCAATCCCTGGTTTAACTCCAGGAACCTTGTTGTTGCCACTTGTGTAGTAGCCACTGTGGACCTGATCGCTTTGGGCCCCCACCCACTTGTGTGAGCAAGGAATCCTCTTACTCCAGCTAAAAGCAAAGAAAACTCTGACCAGCAATCATCCAAGAATAGACTGCAGCCCCTGGTTTAACTCCTAGAACTTTGCTGTTGCCACTTGTGAAGTAGCCACTGAGGACCTGATTGCTTTGCCCCCCCCCCCACTTGTGTCAGCAAGGAATCCTCTCACTCCAGCTAAAAGCAAAGAAAACTCTAACCAGCAATCATCCAAAAATAGACTGTAGCCCTTGATTGAACTCCAGGAACCTTGTTGTTGCTGCTTGTGTAGTAGCCACTGAGGACCTGTTTGCTTTGGGGTCCCCCCCACACTTGTGTGAGCAAGGAATCCTCTCACTCCAGCTAAAAGCAAAGAAAACTCTAAACAACAATCATCCAGAAATAGACTGCAGCTCCTGGTTTAACTCCAGGAACCTTGTTGTTGCCGCTTGTGTAGTGTAGGTGCCAGCTTTTGTAAATACTGTTATGCTTTGTTAAAATCTTTTACAGTCAGCTAGAGTGCATACCCCAGGGGCAATAGCTGCAAACCTTCTTCCTCTTAGCCCACTCCCACCCCTTTCATCCATTTCACTGTTGATAATGTGTTACATGTGAAGGTATTTATGCCCTCTCAATAGTCATAGCCTTCAGTCCCTCCTCCTCAATACTTGTACTTCACTCAACACCAAACAGAGGTGCAAATTCTGCAGCTGCTTTTATCTTTAGCTACATTGTGTGCAGCAAACAATGAGCAAAGGGGAATACAAATATAAAAGAGAATAAAATCTGCCATTGCAGACTATTAAGCAGCAGACAACTTCCACCTGTGGTGTATTCCTACACATAATCTTTCTTGGAGAAACCTTCCAGTCCTTGAACAAGGGTGCCTGTATGTTTACCTTATTTCCTTGGCTGTCCTTGATAATTAACTAGGTTAGGAAGAGTCCCTTGGATTCTCCCCTGCTACTTTAAATACTTTAAATTCCAATTGAAGGTTTCCCTCCCTTTCCTCACCCCCCCAAGTGATTGCTCAGGTACAATACACCAAAGGTTTTAAAAACCCTGGATGCCATATTTGCTCTAATTGCAACTGAAAGCCGTCCAGGTGTAGCATCTCTAGTAAGTGTCCCTGGACTAGCTGATAGTTTTATTTTTTAGCTAAGTTCTATCTGGAATGTGTAGCCCCACTTCGCACCCCTCGCACTCACCCCTCATATCATTACCTTTGTACCTATTCATACACCCACACCCACTCACTTCCTCCTTAATCCCCCACCCCTCTTCTTCCTGTTCTCATACTACCTCCCTCCTTTGCTCCTCCCCACACTTACCTACTATCCACTATCAAAGACTACTGTACCTTACTCCGACCTCTTCCTCTCATCCTCTGTTCCACATCCCATAAAGTGACATGTCTCTTACAACTCAAACTATACTCTTACCTTCCCTACTCCTTATACTCTATCACCTCACCTCCTATCACTCACAGTTACCGACTCCCTATTTCCATCCCTCAAACACCACTCTTAACTCAAGTACTACACCACAACCCTATCTACTAATTTGCCCCTCCATTCATCCCCCCACCACTCCCATTCCTAAAATAAAAATACCCCCCCCTTAAAACAAAAAAACAAAGTCTACTTACTCAAATTAAAACCTAATTACAAACCTCTACTTCTATCTGGTGATATTCATCCTAATCCAGGCCGTACAGACACTACCCTGAGCAATAACCCCCCTGTATCTAAACCTGCCAACCCTTCCAACCCATAAAAACAAGTACAATTCTGCTATATCAATGTCAGGAGCCTTGTAAATAAAGTTTAATAACTCCATGCTTGGATAGCTAACTATACTCCTGACATGGTTAAAACCACACCATCTGCACAGTGAAATCATCCCTCCTGGCTATAATATCCTTAGATTAGATACATTTTGCTCTAAGTAGCTAAAATAGTATTGTAACTAGTCACATTTTCTTCTGCTAATTGTTTAAAACCTTGTTTGTAACAACTCACATACATGTCTGCCAGTTGTTAATAATCTGTATAATTGAATTGCCTGAAGAGCTTTTTTTTTCTCTCCAGGTCTCTGCTTGTAAGATCCTATAGCTGATTGTTACTACTGTGTTACTAAAATTTAATAAATTGTTTTCTAGTCCAGAGGAGCTTTTCTCCCTGGGTCTCTGCTGAAAATGAGCCAAAAACTCAGCCAGACTAACCCGGTTAACAAATGTAAAATACATGAATAAATAAATAAACCATGTTTTGGAAGTGCATGTAAATAGGTTCATAGGTTCATTGGTTGGTACTGGGCTATCTGCCCAAAGGTATATATTAGCCCAGCCACATTGTGCGGTATTCACCTCCCCTTTAGTAGTTCCCTAGACCCTTGTACTAGCAGCTAGTACCCTTGGCCCCTATCTAGTAGTGCTGTTGGTGTGATCCCCGGTGTGAACTTTTTGTTACCCATCCACTCATCAAGGTTCCTCTTGAAGAGTGATAGTGAGGGGCTCTGTCTTATGTAGATCGGGACCCTGTTCCATAGTAAGGGAAGTCTCTGCGAAGGGAATCTATCCCTCCAGCATGTTCTATTCATTGTTGTGTTCAGGTTTATATCCCTAGAACGTATAGCTCGAGTAGATTTGGTTTTGCTAAGATGGAGCATGTTCAACAATTCTGGGTTGGACATGGCTCTGTACATTAGACAGAGATCGCCTCTGAGAAAGCAGTATGCAACAGAGAACAGTCTTAGTTTTTTCAATCATGCTGCATAGGGCAACTGTTTGAGGCCAGTAATCCTCTTGGTTAGGTACCTTTGTGGTCTCTCCAGCTGCTGGAGATGTCTAGCCAGGTACATTCCAATTGGTGCATTGTACTCAATAATGGGTCTGATGAGGGAAGAGTAGAGGGGCACCATAACATCCTTAGATCTTGATGCAAACCCTTTCGTGATCAGATGGGTCACATAGAAGGATTTTCTAACCACTTTGGCAACATGGTTATCAAAGGAAAGCTGACTATCTACTTGGGTCCCTAGATCCCTTATTTCTTCTTCAGATTTCAGGGGATTACCTCCTATGTTGTAGTTTGAGGTTACTCTGTTTTTTCCAAAGGGGATTACTACACATATTTTTGCATTTAGCTTGAGACCATGGCTTTAACACCATGCATCAGTCTCATTTAGGCCCTTCTGGAGGATCTCCATGTCGGCCGGAGACTCTATTATAGCACCCAGTTTGCAGTTGTCCACAAACTTAGTCAGCCACAGCCCTTCCGTGCTTGTCTGTACTTCTGAAAAGTATATGCCAAACAGGAGGGGCCCCAGGACAGAGCCCTGAGGCACACCACTCGTTACTGGTCTGGATTCGGATATAGATCCCGCTACTCTTACTTTATGGGATCTGTTTGAGAGCCAGTTTGCGATCCATCTTGTGACGTAAGGGTTTATGCCCAGGCTGGTGAGCTTATCAATATTACCTGAATGGGGAATGGTGTCAAATGCTTTAGCAAGGTCAAGGTAAGCCGTGTGTATCTCCTTTCCCTTATCTATAGCCTGAGTAGCTGTCTCAAAGAAATCCACCAGGTTCAGGAGGCATGATCTGCCCTTGACGAAGCTGAACTGTGTGGAGTCCAGCGACTGGAGGTTCCCAATCTCTCCATTTATGAGTTCCATAATGATTTGCTCCATAGCCTTACAGATCAGACTGGTCAGGCTTATTGGTTGGTAGTTCCCAGGGTCAGTTGTGGCCCCACCCTTGTGTAGCGGGACCACCATTGCCGTGTGCCATTCTATGGGCACATATCCTGTGGAGATGCTGAGACTGAACATGGTATTAAGATGCGGGGTTAATTCCTTTTGGAGATCGCGTATGACACAGCCTGAGACAACATCTGGTCCCATGGAGGCAGTGTTTTTAGCTTTAGATAGAGCCTTGTTAATCAACATATTAGTAATAAATGGACTTACACAATGCCCTAGAATGGTAATAGGCCCTGTAGGTGGTGGTGGTGGGGGGGATTTGCACTGAACCTGTCAGCCAAGATGTTGGCAATGTCAGAAGGGTCAGTGTATTTTGTTCCATTTTGTACTAGTTCAGAACAGACCTGATCATTGCCATTTAGGTTTTTGACGTAGCCATAGAAGGCCTTATGGTTATCCTTGGCATCCTTGGCAACTTTCTTTTCAAAATTAGCTTTAGTTGACTTGATGAGGGCCCTCAGTTTCTTACTAATGCTGATCAGGGATGATTTTTCTACTTCAGATTTGGCCTTTTTTTGTATAAGTCTCCTTTTATTGTAAAGTTTGCTTATGGCCGGGGTCCACCAGACTGGTTTCTTCTTGCCTGAGGAAGGAGTCTTGGTTTTATTTGGGATCGCACAGTCCATGCAATCCTGAAGATGCATATGGAGTGCCTTGGTGTAGGGTTCCGCATCCTGGATATCATTATCCTTCTGCAAGGGAATAGTGAAGCTTTCCACTTCGGATGCAAGTAGTTTGAAGTTTGCTTTGGAAAGGTTTTTGACTATGGCTTCTTTAATTGGTGGAGTTGGACTTTGAAACTTCTGTTCTGTAATGTTGTTATGTTGGTGGTGTGCAAATCATTTGACATGTTTTGCATCTCAGAGGGTTGCAGGGCCCTGTGCCATTCTGGATTATGTTCTATCCTGGTCTGTGTGTGCTTCTGACAAGAATATTCTTTATATCTGGAAGCTATTTAAATTACAGCAGTGGGAGTGTTAGAAAAATGACTGTTATTCTCACTGAACATTGCTTGGAGGTCCCTTACAATTTTTTACAGTTTTCTTTAAGTTCTGGATGATATGCTGTCACTAGTGGAACTCTGTCATTTCTCATTATTTAATAAAGAAAATGGACTCTAGTTTGCCAGATCTTCCTTCCCTGTTTCACCACCATTTCTGCCTGCCACATTGATTCTGTGACACAGAGAATACCGAAAACACAGTATTTTGAACTCCCAGACTTGCCCCCACCCACTTCAGGACCGATGATGGGGTTTGTTCCAGGGTCCAGAACAGTAGGTGCTTTCAGAATTCTGTGTTTTCTGATGTGGGTTTTCGGCATTGTGTGTTTCGCTGTTGTGGAGTCAGTGTTACCAGATTTGGTACAGGTAGTGTTGTACATGTAATAGTAAACCCTGCTATAACTCATAATATGCAACATTATGTTTCTAGAATATAAATAATTAACCATAGACCTTACAATCTTCCCTGCCTCTTCATGCTTTAACTTTCTTTTTTGTTTTATGTTGTTTAAATGGGTATCCATTAATGCATATTAAATCATTATTTATCTGTTTACACCATTGTACCACAGCAATTCTTCTGCTTTCATTTCCTATACTGTTTATCCTAAGGAAAAGACCAGAAAAAATTACCCTTAAACTAAATAAGATCAATTTATTGTTAGTGGCTCCATCTCCTTAACCATACACACCATTTCCTGAATTTTACGCATCCTTTTTGTGCTGTAAAAGGTATAAAAAATTCCTTTTAGGTATTTTAGTATTCTAATACAAACTGCTACCCTGAACATATCCCCTGCTCACACATACTGTATTCTGGTTCCTGCACCATCCACCACCGCATAGCACAGCCCCATGTCTTACTGTTTGAGTTGCAGCATGGGTGTTACTTCTCACTATAACTGGCCTGCACTGTACTGTAGAGTGTATATAACACCTCTGAGTTCTGCAACCAGCATGGAGACATAGTCTTAGTGAGTTATTAGCTGTCCTAAACCTGCAGGTTGTTATGGATAATAAACACATTAGCACTATGGATAGCACAGATCAAAGTCGTATTGAAGACTCAAAAATAAAATGACAGCATTTTCTTTGGAATAAGGTGAAAACTATCCACAGTCAGGGGCAGCTCGTGCTATCGGACTGCAGAACTGCAGCCCCCCCCCCCCACCAGCTGTAAAATGAAAGAAAATTTATTAAAAAAATAAAATAATTAGTATACTATTGTATACTGGCTGCTTAGCTGCAAGTCCGTCTGACTCGCTGTTAAAGTCTTGGAGCTAAAACTGCACATGTGTGCTCAGCGGGTTCCAGGTTTTTGTAAATCTGGACTGCTGTTAAACCAGTCTGGATTAAGAAGAGAAGGCATAAGTGTACAGATACCCAGAAGTCTATATGGCTTTAAACGAAGTAAAGTGGAAGGGGATCAGAATGCCACGTCCACAGTCATGTACATGACGTGGATGGCTACTGATTGTTTCACAGCCCTTGCTCTCTTCCCACTCTTTTCCTGCTGTGAAAAATAGAGTGAGAAACAGTCATCAGTAGTACTTCTTTAGTTTGGAGGAGTTTGTTCGATCAATCGGACACACTAGTCACTGACAGGCAAAAGGACAGTGCACCTTGTTTGATCTGGCTGTGGTGTTGGATAGAAAGACGAAAGCGGTGAGCGCTTCAACTGAAAAGGAAGGAGAAAAGGAAGGAACTGAATAAATTATAGCTGGTAAGGTTAGTCAAGGTGAAGGAAGATACAAAAAAAAAGGTTAAGTTGTATTTTTTTTTTTATTATTGTTGCAATAATTCCTAAGTTGTACTTATTTGGTGCCTTGCCTTTATATAATTTAAAGCTGTCTTTCTTGAGTCTTAAGATGGCAAAATTCTAAATTACTGATGTTCACACCCCTGTGTGTGTGTGTGTGTGTGTGTGTGTGTGTGTGTGTGCGTGCGTGCGTGCGTGCGTGTGTGTGTGTGTGTGTGTGTGTGTGTGTGTGTGTGTGTGTGTGCGTGTGTGCATGTGTGTGTGCAAAATATGCTCCTCTGCACCCTTACAAATGAATTCTGTGGATTCGCCAGTCAGGCTGTAATGGTGTCTGCTGAGATGCAGGGACAACGTTTGAATTCCCGCATGCATTTTGTAGATACCTGTTAATGGTAGAAAATATTTCTTTAACACATACTTCTCCAATGTCCTTGGCTTTGCTTAAGGTTATTATTTTTTTTTTCTCATACTGTTACCCTGTCCCCATGAAACTTCATTTTTAGCTAAATTGCTGTCAGTTACGGTCAGGCAATGTTATGCATTAGAGTTTCATGCTTTTTATTGTTTATAAAATGCATATTGACGCAAACCCTGCTGTTATATTAGCTTTTAAATTTAATTAGTACAATATTTAAAACTGTCACTGATTATAGGGCTTCTTCAAGAATTCTTGAGCAAAGAAGTTGAGATGTATGATTGTCATTAACAATCAGTCTTTCATCATTTTCTGTTCATGCACCTCTTCATTTCTCCTCGAATGTTTGTTATCTGATCAGCTCAGGTATGTCCCCTTCCAGTTCTTGGTTGGATGTGTTTGATTAGGAACCAGTTAAATCAACTGTCTACAGGCACAAACATTTATTGTTACTGAATATTTTCACTGATTGTGTCTGAATGCTACTGAAAGTGATAAAGCCAGATTTAAGCAATCACTTCTCTTAGATGTTCATTCTTGTTTGGGGGGGGGGGGTACTTATTGTCCACATCTAGGGAGCTAAGTCCATCGTGTAGGATTTCTGTTGCACAATTCTCCCAGCTGAACTATACCTCTCAACTGTCCAGTTTTTGCAGAATGAATAGATTTTTGCTTCATATTTTTGGTTTGTTCTTCATAAAATTTGTGGTTTTCTGGCAAATCATTTATGAATGAAGTCACTAAATAATGACAGACATTGAGTTTCAGACTTCACACCCTTCATTAAAATGCATGCTAAATCAAGACCTGTTATTCTATCAACTGTCTAAGTTTATACAAGAACAATTTTTAGTACTATTTGTTTGTTCGCCCAATATATTTGGCCTTGTCCAGATTTCCTGCATTAAAAGGTTGAGAGGTACACACAATAAATCAATTCATAGAATTAGGTATATCCTGACCTCTCAACTGTCCCCGATTTTGGCTCAAAATGTTGCTCTCCCACTAATAATCCCTTCGCAAAATGGCAATTTTGGAAGAAAATGTGGAGGGTTTACAATTAATAAATAATTGTAATGATCAGAGTTATAGATTACTTTTATTTCAGAAGTGCATGTAGATTCTCTTATTTTGTCAGCTCCTCACCTTAACAGTACTAATATTAAAAAAGTGTCCCTTCTTTGACTGGTTCCTAGATGTATTGTGTGGCTATTTTATATTTTTGCATCACATTTTTAGTCCCTTTTTCATGAAATTGTGCTTTTCTGGCAAAATAGTGGCAAATCATTAAAGACTGATGTTAGAAAATAATGACATATTTGAGTTTCAGATTTTATACCCTTCAGAAAATTCATACTAATACTCTTCAGAAAATTCATATTAATGCAAGACCTACTATTCTATTATCTTTCTAAGTTTGTAAGAGCAATATTTAAAAATTGTCCTTATTTTTGGGCCTTTGTCCCACTTCTATTTATGGCTTTGTCCAGATTTCTTGCTCTGAGGTTTAGAGGTATGACAAATGTGTCAGGGCCATCACCATCAGCCAGAGAAATTTCAAATTGTGACATACTTGTTGTACCCCACTCCCCCATGTAGTGACTCTGGATGTGTCCAAGCAAGGCAAGGAGCAGTTATTCAGTGTAAGTGTGCAGAGTATCCCCCCATCCAAGGTAGACACAACTACTACAGTGGCAATTCAACTGTCCTTGATTTTGCAGAATGTTCTGGTTTTCTGTCATATTTTTATACTGTTGATTTATGCTTCTTAGTATTCAGAAAATGCATGTTGTTGCAGTGCCTGTTAATCTGTGTTTAAGTAGCAATGCTTTAATGACCATCAGGTAAGCTTGTCTCATATTGTAAGATGCAAGTAAGCTTTAATAAGCATACTGTTAAAGAAGTATCAGATTTGAAAGCTTTTTTGTTGTTGCCATGCAAAAATATTTACGTAACTAGATAATGTATAAGCCTAAGCTATTGAAATGCATGACAGTATTTTCAATAAATGACAGGATTACAATATTTTAGAAGCTCATTACATTTGTTGGAGACTTGCAGTCAGCTTTGCAGGCTTTACCTGTAAACTAAACAGAATGCCAATCTATCATGTGTGGTCCATAACCTATGCAGTAATCCTTTAAGCAACTTATCTTGAGCTTGTTTCTTGTTTCCTTTTCATTTTTTGCATTGATCATGTTTTCGCTATGAAACAAGTAGATAGTCGTTGTCAGGCAGCAGGTCGTTTTTGGATAAGAAACATTTTTACAAGTGGGGGTATCACAGAGATTGCTACTTTCACATGTTACTTGGTACTTTTATAAAGCTGAATATAAATTATAATTAGAACTGCAGTGCAAGGAGAAGGGTTTGAGTTGAGTGTTGCTTGTTTTTTTATATTTGATTTTGACTGACTTTCCAGTAATGTATTTAAAAAGTAATTTATTTTTTCATTCCTCACAACCTTTGTGCTTCCATCTAGATATTAAGTAAGCTGTCATGTAGCCAATGCAATGAATTATTTTTTTTTCTTCTCCACTTCATTTTGTTTTGATTGGACTCTTATAATGACGGTTTGGCACCCAGGGCAGCGTATTTAATTAAAGTCCCAGTTTTTTGTGGTTTTGAGCATAGCTCCACCCCTTTCTTGTTGGCCACACCCATTCAGCTGTCACATGCAGCCCCCTTTGATTTGAAGTCACCAGCCTCCACTGTTATTTTCCCATTTTTAGCAGGGAGCCATATTTGTTCAATCAACTGGAGGCAATAGACAATGTGCTAACTGACATATTTAGATCAAACATCATCCCCTTGAACCCACTGCTTGTCACCCAAAGTATGCATACAAACATTACTCTGCATATTTTTCAAGAGAGCAGCTCATCTGTGCACAGTCTAAAGCCAAAAATACAGTGTCAGTGAGCCCTGAGAACATCCCAGGTTGCCTTATCAATAAATTATAACATGCCCTACCAGACAGAGTTGGATCCCTACTTAACCCCATACTCCAGACAGACTATTTTCAGTCAGAATGGTGGACATAAACAGTTATCTGTCTGAATGGGGGGACCATCACCTGACACAGGTAATTATAGACCCATAAGCCTGACTAACCTCACTTGTAAGCCAATGGAAATAATAATTATGGACCTTATCAACAAGGACATAGGTAATCACCAGACTGTGTAACCAACCCATTTTTTTGTTCTTTAAGGCTAGATTATGTCTGTTAAATTTTGTACACTTTTTCTAAAAGGTCACTTAGGCCATGGATGAGGGACAGAATGCGCATCCCTCCTAACATGACCTGGCCAAGGCATTTAATACAATTCCACAATCAGGTATTACAGAGAAGCTGTCTCAACTGACCATTAACCACTATGTCACCAAGTGGATAGCAAAATGGATCACCAACAGGACACATACTGTCAAAGGGTGTGAATTCTCCTCTAGCAAGAGGCCAATGATCAGTGCAGTGCCACAGGGCTCTGTACTAGGACCTTTGTTGTTTGGTATTTAATTCTTGATAGTTTGCATGAACACATACGCATGCATGTCAGGATTTCATGCCAGTATAACATTTTCACTGGCAATGTCAGGGTGACAGTGATCATGTGGCACATGTCTTGAGGTTTGACATTTGCTTATACAGTGTGCACATGCTTTGTTTGGTATGTGAATGATATCATTAACACTAGACTTTGCAGTGCTATCGTTTTTGTGTACATGACCATAGCTGATGCATTGCCATCAGTCTCCCATTCTGCTGTACCATTCATTATAAGACAACACTTGTTAATTCACTCATCAATAGCAGATGCTTCAGATGATACCCATTGCCATAGGTGCTGGAAGCTGTTAAAGACTGTGGGAGGGGGGTGGAGGGTTACAGGGGCACTTAGCCACAACATAGGTTCACTTGAAGGACATTCTAAGCTAAGCCAATTCCCTTTTGGTGCTTGAATTAACATGTTCTGATTGGTCTTAGCTATCCCCATAGCTGATAATTGTATATTAGCCCTAGTGAGAACAACTGTGATCATACCATAGATAGTTTGAGGGGGCCATGTAAGGGATGTAGCATTTAGGAGCTGCCTCTATCCATTAGTGGTATGAGGGGAAATCCTGTAGTACATTTTCTATTACCCATCTTTAGATCCAAGTTGCATTTGAATATGGATGGATGAGCTTTCCTTTATTTTTATGGATAGTCTGTTCCAGAGCAGTGGTAGCCTCTGTGATATATATATCCATCTCTCCACAACATTCAATTTAGATACCTGGACTGAGTATTTCTGATGCCATTTGACTTGCTGATGTTCAGTAGGGCCATCTGTATTATGTCGGAGGATGCTTTGTATGCCAGACATGTCACCTTTAAGCACTCTGTAGGATACTGAGTATAGTGATAAATCTTTGAGGTGGTCCATGCAAGACCTATTGTTTAGGACTTGTATCCTTTTAGTAAGGTATCTCTGAAGGTATTCTAGTCATTGCATGGGACTGGACAGATTCATGCCAAAGTGGGCATTATACAAAATGATTGACATAATGAGAGCTTTGTAAAGGGGGACAACAACATCTCTAGATCTAGTCACAATCAATTTGTTTATATGCTGTGCAATATAGAAAGGTTTTCTTATGACTCTGGGCACATGTTGGTCAAAAGTTAGGTCACTGTACACACATGTTCCCAAATGCCAAACAATTGGATCAGTTCTCAGAGGGCATTGTCATGATTTTGACACCATTTATTATTTGGCACAAACCTTCCTGCATGATGGTTAAGTCATTTGGGGATTCAGTAACTACTCCTAGCTTGCAGTCATCTCAAACTTAGTTGGCCAAAGCTCTTTGGTATTTCCTTTTACTTTTGAGATGTATATGCCAAACAGAAAAATTTCAGCACCGATCCCTGGGGGACTCCATTGATGACTGGTCTCTTCCCCTGTTTTGATCTTTTGCATCCTGTGAGCCAAATTGGCAATGCAGCTGGTGATGTAAGTGTTTGCTCCTACATTATTCATCTTTTGAACTACACCTGAGTAGGGGATTGTGTCAAAAGGCTTGGCCAGGTCAAGGTAATGTGGTGTGAACTATTTTACCTTCATCCATTGCTTTGGTAAGAAGAGCAAAGCTTAAAATTTGCCCATGATTTTGAGGCTTTCACATTTTCATCTAGGCTGTTTTCAAACACATTTTTTGGGCCATGCATACATGTATGCATTCCTTGATTCACCTTCCTGATTGTATTAAATTATATTCCTTGTATAATACAGCACCAGTTGTTAGAATGTGTTTTAATTCTGTAGTTTTGAACAGTCTTCCAGTAAGCAATGAAACAAAATGTATGAACCAATAATGACAAAACAGAACTACCCATTTTAGAAAATTTCAACCATAAAAGGCCACTCAAACTTCTCATAATCTACCAATATCAGTAAATATGCAAAATGTCTGCAGAAGTAATCTAAATAATTCCACATTTAAAGGATCTACTAATGAAGAGGTTGCTGCTAGGAAACAACTCTATATTTCATTGTTTCATCTAAAATAAATTGGCTGTTGCCCTTGAATAATAAATTGCCTATGTTATATTAAAAATGATAAGCTAATAATATTGCAACAGGGAATGGATGGCAATCTGATAACAGGTTCATAGTTACTAGGTAACACCTCCAAAGGAGGACATTCACAAGACTGTAGCATCCACTCCCTTTAAAATACAACATAGTACAATATCAGTGATCTATCTGCATACTGTGGGAGTAGAACCCACAGCCTTCTGCATCAAAAGTAAGTTATTACCTGTTGTGCTAACAACACAGACAGCCCTGGAATATGCAGCACTAAACTTCTCTTCCCCTGAAGCTCTCAGCTCCTTGTAAATTTTTTTATTTATTTAACATTTTTTTACCAGGAAAGTCAAACTTGGAAGAAAAACAATTTTCAGCAGAGAGCAATGCTCCAGATGCATGTCTTTATAACATGGGAGGAAACCAAAGTACCCAGAGGGAACCTCAATGAAATATAGATTGCAACCCAGCCAAGAATCAAACCACATAACCTCTTGCTATGAGGCAACACTACTACTGCACCATCCACCTGACACAACTACATTTCTCAATTTCACAAAAGAAGAAATTGGGAAAAAGCCAAAATTTATTTGGGGGGGGGGGGGCAAAGGGCTAAAACTAGGGACATATTTTAAATATTGCTTGTATATTCTTAGAAAGCTGCTAAAATAGTGTTTTGTGTTACTCTGTGTTTCCAAATAAAAAGATGGTATGACTGAAACTTAAAGGGCTTTCATTATGATTTGCCAGAAAGCCACAAATCTTAAGAGGAACAGACCAAAAGTATGAGCCAAACTCCTTAAATCACATGGTGGTGTGGGTAGAAAATGCAGGACCCTGTACATTTGAGCCCAATTACACAAACACAAAATATCACTTTGGAGCTCCACACAAGAACTATCACTTTGGAGCTACTGTATAACATAAATGGAACTAACACTAAACAACTATCATTTTGGAGCTATGGCCCTTTTTTATATAAATCCAATAGCATTATACCTACAAACTCTAACACATAAATTATTCCGGACATTAAACAACTTGAATACATCCTTGGTCAAAGCATTACACTTGTAATTATGTGAATACTATGCAATCTCAAGTGGTACCCAATGTCAGAGCCCATTCTAATGCCAAAATAACTGACTGTAAATGTTTTGAAACCTTGATGACAATTTGTAAATATCATTCTAAGCAATGCCTCAAATATTTCACCAACTTTCACACTGTTCTCAGATCACCATGGGAACAGCCAGCAATTCCTTGTACAGTAAACTCATGTACTGTTACTTCATATGTTTTCTCTTCTGTATATTGGAAATACAGAATTAAAAATGCAATGCGTACATTAACATTACTACAATCAAATCTGCAACAATCTGTGTACCATTTTGTGACTGGTTTGATTAAGGTATTGAGGGAAATTCCAGCCACTTTACAGAACATAGTGGGATAAAGAAAGATTTATGCCAATGGCAAAGTGAGCTATCCAGCTACTGCATAAAATAAATGGAACTAGCACTAAATGGTCATCACTACCACTTTGGAGCTACTGCATAAAATAAAGGGAGCCAGAAATACCACTTCGGAGCTACTGCATAAAATAAATGGAAGTGGAACTAGCACTAAACGGCCATTGCTATCACTTCAGAGCTACTGTATAAAATAAACAGAGCCAGAAATATCACTTCAGAGCTACTGCATAAAATAAACGGCCATCACTTACTGCATAAGGGTAACAGAATGAAATATCACTGACTTACTCCAGAACTGGAGCCTTAGAAGTAAGCAGTTATCCACCGAGCTACCACTTGGGAGCCTTATCAACAAGAAGTGCTTTCCATGCACTTTTGTGTTTAAATTAGTGTGCGACATGTGCATGATTCTTCCTCCCCCTCGCCCTGTGGTTCTGGCACCTATAGTTTATTTTACCACCTGTTTGTCTTTTCGGCTGCCAGTAGTGATTCAGGTCAGGAAATTGAAAAAAAAAGACAAGCTAGAATAGATGCAGCTGAATCATTCAGCTGCATCTCTCTTTTGAGAAGTGGCTTTTTTTTTTAAATGAGATGATCTGCAAAAGTGGGGGTGCCCCCCCCCCTTGCTCTATTGTTCTGGCACCCATGCCCATTGATATTACATGTGGTATGTACATGCAATACCCAGCTGTGTGTAGGGAATCCACTCATAATAGTGTGTTGTCCGTAAGTGTTTTTATCCTTATGTCTGATACCTATGTCAGCCAAGGATGCTTTAGTAAAGTGCAATACATTTAGCATAGTGAGCTTGCACACAATCTTGCTGTCCATATAGAACTATTCTTTGATATGCATACCTATTAGGGTTGACAGAGCAGCCTTCCCTTCAAGGCATTGTACAAGATGGATGTGTGATATATATTTCTGTGTTGCTCCCAGTAAATACAGAGATCATTGACAACATTCTTGGCATGGGTTTGATTCTTGCACGTGTGGCCTGTGACTTATGTGTCATGTAAACCTCTCAAATTGCCGAGATTGTCCCTGAATTCATCTTCAGGTGTAACACTATCCCACTTCAGCCCTCCAAAGACAGTTATTTTCAGAAAAGGGGTGATGACTTCCCCTTATAGAATGCTGGCAATCATTATAGATGTACACGTCTGTTCCGGCAGAACATGTATAATTACTTAAACTCACATATTCTGGAAATGTCACAGATTAATGTTGCTAATATTTAAAAATTGTTTCTGATTGCACCTGCTTCTGTCAGCAGTTGTCAGTGACTCTGTTGCTTATTTCTCCAAGACTGTTTGTGAGGTATGCTGACATTTGTTATATTCAAGCAAATCATTTTGCAGAGCTTCACAACAGGCACATACCCCCTATTGTATATAACATCCTTGCTAAATGTTCTCTTCAGTGGGAATGTTAGTGATGTTTATATCACGATCATTCAGCTACATTGACATGTAACCTTGTACGAAAGTCATATATATATTATCATGTGTGATGATACAGAGCAGTACGTACTGTGCTATGTACATATGTGCTTAATGTTATGCTACTGATTTATCTTGAAAGTGTACATGCATTAAAATATCTTATCTTGTGTACATTGATATATTTTACATGCCCTCTTTCTTTTTCTTCATTCCAATCATTTATGTCTGTGGTCATTTTAATCAGCATACCTTCCATGCCTAGTGTATTTACATTGTGTTGTATTTGCCATTGCTGATCACCCCAACATACATTATATCATTATGCAAAAACCTGTTAAAGTGCACATTGCACCGAGTACACTTTTCTATAATGTGTTATTACTGCAGCCATTGCCAGTATAACTGCTTTCCGCTTTCAGAACCTCTGGTCATACCATAACCAAGCATTCCCTGGCTCTAGGCACTGCGCTTCCCAAATAATGAGAAAAAAAAACAAAAGGGGCAAAGCCAAAGTCCCATCCTTTTCAAGCTGCACTCCCATGTAATAAACAAAAGTGACTACCCAAATGAAAGATACTCAGTGTCCAATAAAACTGGAAATGGAAATGACCACTCAGCCAGATAGTTGATTTAGCGCTTTCTTCCACTTTTTATTTAAAATGTGAACTTCCTCAGAAAAACCGGGAGATCTCCCAAACTCCCGGTTTTGTACTGAAAAACAGGATGTGATGTAAAATTACACTTTTTATAAATAAATTGACCATGCAATTTCAAATGAGTTTTCTGTTTAAGTTTCAGAATGAACAACATACTGTGTGTAAAATCAATTGAAGGTACTTTGTTGTATACAAAAATATATTCCATCTTTCTCTATATATTATTTTACAAATTATGAAAATACTAAACGAACTGTCTATTAAACATATCTATAAATTAATACTTAATACTTAATTCTCCTATCTAAAGCAATTATTTTAAAAAATACAAAAAAAATATATATATATAAATGTGTATATATATATACACACACTGTATATGTATGAAAGTATGATTGAAATACGATAAAAAATGTATATATCAATATATGTGTCTATGTTCACACTCACCACCACCCATATGTAAATACACCAATACATACACATACCCACCAATGTGTGTGTGTATGTATAAAAATCATCTTACAAAAGTTACTGGGATCAACTGAGCTACCATTATTCCGTCTTCACACTACCAGAATCTTATAGAATTTTCTTAGTCCAATTGATGATACTCTAATTGTCTCTATACCAAAAAGCATTTGATGTTTATCGCTTCATTCAGGCCGGGGGGTTCATCTGCTCCTAAATACAACTGCCATAGTGTCTCTTTCTGTTCTAATTTGTTATTAGTATCTCCTGACAATAAACTTTTTTCCACAAAGTCTAGGACAAAGAACTCAAACTTCTTGAAATCCAAGCATACCTGAGAATGTCTCGATGAAGAATTATTCTTATCTTTATTTTTAATTGCTAAAATGTGTTCATAGATTCTACGTTTTAACATTCTTTTAGTTTTACCTACGTAATAACTGTCACATGTTAAACAGGTTGCAATATATACCACGTAATCACTGTGACAGTTATGATACTTCTGCGCCCAAAATGTTTTATTTAAATGCTTAAGTGTCACAAAAGAGGTATTACTAACATAACGACACTGTCTGCAATCTTTGCACGCAAACGTTCCTTTCTTCTTACTAATTTCCCTTGTAGGTACTTTTTTTGTCTTGTTGTCATGTTCTAAAATATTTTTTATGTTGGTGACTTTTTTATATGTGAAGTTCGGTTTTAAACCTACACTAGCCATGAGTTCTCTGTTCCCAAGAATTATCCTCCAGTTTTTTTCTATTATTTCCCTAATGAGCCACATTTCATTGGATATTGGAAGAAGAAAGGCAGTGTGAAATTCATTTGCTTCTTTACTCTTGTCTGTGATACCTATTGAAATTTCTTCCATAATAACAGACTTGTTAATCGTCAAAATTGGTCTAGCTATACCATCTCTAAGCCTTCTAACTTCTTTTTCTAACCTCTTAACCCAATGTTTTTTGTAACCTCTTTCCAAAAACAATTTTTTTAACAACATTAATTCATCTTGATAGATCTTATTTTCTGATGTTAATCTACTTAACCTAATCATTTGGCCTTTGATGACATTTTTCTTCATATGAATAGGGTGGAGGCTGTCTTTGTGTAGGTATTGATTGGTGAAACAAGGTTTTCTGTATATTTTACTATGTAAAATATTTTGTGTTAAGTCCATACATAGGCAGATGTCCAAATAATTAATTGACCTACCATAACTACTGTGTTTAAATATCAGAAAACTTGTTGTCCTATTCAAATCATCCACCATACTGTCGAACTCAATTTTGTCCCCATCCCATAAAAAAAAACAAATCATCTATGTACCTACCATAGAACCTTGCTTTACCAAAATCAGGATGTTTTTTAAGATGATCCTGTTCCCAGTTTGACATAACAATATTGGCAAATGCTGGGGCTACCCTAGCCCCCCAATGCCACTCCAGATATTTGTTTATAGATATTGTTGTCAAACTTGAAAAAAATGTTATCTAATACTATTTCCATTAAGGCACAAATAGTATTGATTTTTGAATTTCCCAAATCTGTATTTCGTGTTAGAAAATTCCTCAAATAATCTATTCCCAACTCTTGGTCTATAGAAGTATATAAACTCTTAACATCAAGAGTTGCGAAATTTATTTCATCAAGCTTAAATTCTACTTGTCCCAGACTCTCCAACAGGTGCCAAGAATCCCTTATGTAATATTCAGCTTTTTGTGCTCGTAGTCATGAATAAGAAAGACTATGATGAATCTATCACATCACTGCTCAATGATACCAACAATTATACAAAAGTCAGTACAGAATCTATAATGAATAGTTACAGGAGAGTAGATACACAACTGTTTGACATGATGTGTCAGGAAGAAATAGACAATTTAGACTATGATTTTTTTGTTGGTAGAACAACCTAGGTTAGGCAATTTCTTCGGTATTCCGAAGTTACATTACAACAATGAAGACCTAACATTTAGGCCTATAGTGTCAGCCAAACATTCAAAAACTGAGAACATTTCGATTTGGTTGGACAACATTTTGAATCCAATAGCACAAAAAGCTGAATATTACATAAACAAATATCTGGAGTGGCAATGGGGGCTAGGGTAGCCCCAGCATTTGCCAATATTGTTATGTCAAACTGGGAACAGGAACATCTTAAAAAGCATCCTGATTTTGGTAAAGCAAGGTTCTACGGTAGGTACATAGATGATTTGTTTTTTTTATGGGACGGGGACAAAATTGAGTTCGACAGTATGGTGGATGATTTGAATAGGACAACAAGTTTTCTGATATTTAAACACAGTGGTTATGGTAGGTCAATTAATTATTTGGACATCTGCCTATATATGGACTTAACACAAAATATTTTACGTAGTAAAATATACAGAAAACCTTGTTTCACCAATCAATACTTACACAAAGACAGCCTCCACCCTATTCATATGAAGAAAAATGTCATCAAAGGCCAAATGATTAGGTTAAGTAGATTAACATCAGAAAATAAGATCTATCAAGATGAATTAATGTTGTTAAGAAATTTGTTTTTGGAAAGAGGTTACAAAAAACATTGGGTTAAGAGGTTAGAAAAAGAAGTTAGAAGGCTTAGAGATGGTATAGCTAGACCAATTTTGTCGATTAACAAGTCTGTTATTATGGAAGAAATTTCAATAGGTATCACAGACAAGAGTAAAGAAGCAAATGAATTTCACACTGCCTTTCCTCTTCCAATATCCAATGAAATGTGGCTCATTAGGGAAATAATAGAAAAAACTGGAGGATAATTCTTGGGAACAGAGAACTCATGGCTAGTGTAGGTTTAAAACCGAACTTCACATATAAAAAAGTCACCAACATAAAAAATATTTTAGAACATGACAACAAGACAAAAAAAAAAAAGTACCTACAAGGGAAATTAGTAAGAAGAAAGGAACGTTCGCGTGCAAAGATTGCAGACAGTGTCGTTATGTTAGTAATACCTCTTTTGTGACACTTAAGCATTTAAATAAAACATTTTGGGTGCAGAAGTATCATAACTGTCACAGTGATTATGTGGTATATATTGCAACCTGTTTAACATGTGACAGTTATTACGTAGGTAAAACTAAAAGAATGTTAAAACGTAGAATCTATGAACACATTTTAGCAATTAAAAATAAAGATAAGAATAATTCTTTAGCGAGACATTTTCAGGTATGCTTGGATTTCAAGAAGTTTGAGTTCTTTGTCCTAGACTTTGTGGAAAAAAGTTTGTTGTCAGGAGATACTAATAACAAATTAGAACAGAAAGAGACACTATGGCAGTTGTATTTAGGAGCAGATGAACCCCCCGGCCTGAATGAAGCGATAAACATCAAATGCTTTTTGGTATAGAGACAATTAGAGTATCATCAATTGGACTAAGAAAATTCTATAAGATTCTGGTAGTGTGAAGACGGAATAATGGTAGCTCAGTTCATCCCAGTAACTTTTGTAAGATGATTTTTATACATACACACACACATTGGTGGGTATGTGTATGTATTGGTGTATTTACATATGGGTGGGGGTGAGTGTGAACATAGACACATATATTGATATATACATTTTTTATCGTATTTCAATCATACTTTCATACATATACAGTGTGTGTGTGTATATATATATATATATATATATATATATATACACATTTATATATATATTTTTTTTTTTGTATTTTTTAAAATAATTGCTTTAGATAGTTAGGAGAATTAAGTATTAAGTATTAATTTATAGATATGTTTAATAGAAAGTTCATTTAGTATTTTCATAATTTGTAAAATAATATATAGAGAAAGATGGAATATATTTTTGTATACAACAAAGTACCTTCAATTGATTTTACACACAGTATGTTGTTCATTCTGAAACTTAAACAGAAAACTCATTTGAAATTGCATGGTCAATTTATTTATAAAAAGTGTAATTTTACATCACATCCTGTTTTTCAGTACAAAACCGGGAGTTTGGGAGATCTCCCGGTTTTTCTGAGGAAGTTCACGTTTTAAATAAAAAGTGGAAGAAAGCGCTAAATCAACTATCTGGCTGAGTGGTCATTTCCATTTCCAGTTTTATTGGACACTGAGTATCTTTCATTTGTTTAAAGTTGGTTTCGGTTTGGTCCGAAGCTTTTCGTGTTTTTTTTTTGTGGTTTTAAAAGTGACTACCCAATTATCCCAGGTCCTAGGGCAAATTCTACCTACCCTCTTCCACCTCAATGCTGTCAAGGCCACCAGCAAATCCTTACTATTAGCCAGCTCAACCTCAACAAATTGATGTACCCTTCCACATCAATTAAACTGAAGACATCCAAATATTCCCCTTTCCAAATTTTTTCCTTGACTGAAGACAGAATGTGCGTGTCAAAAAGACTGCATCTGATCCCTAACCCAAGGCCTGTGTGGTTAACCAGTCACCTAGGTGAAGGTCAAAATCAAAACCTAGCTTGGAACCCAATCCTGTGCTACCCACTGACCATGCACTGCCCCCCCAATTGCTTCCCCCATAGCCGGCCTTAGGCATAGGCCAACTAGGCGGCCGCCTAGGGCGCCGGTCTACCAGGGGCACTTTTCCAGTAATTATTTGGTATAGGTAGACCAGGATGGGGGGCACCAGGCAGTGTGGAGGGGGTGCCAGGGAGCCTTTTTGCCTAGGGTGCCAGATGACCTAAGGCCGCTTCCCCCCCAGTGGACCCAGAAATCCCCGCAACCTCCACTGCATCGCACCCTGCAGTATTCAATTTGCTACCAAAATCCATCCCCCTGTGCTCCCCATCTTCCCCAACTACCCCCACATCCACAGTGTCTACCCTACCTGCCAAAACTGTCAATGCAAGATCATTACCTGAGCCTTTGTCTGGAGTCCTGCCTGGAACTGATGGGCCAGCTGTAACCACCTCCTTCGATACTCGCTGCCTTTTCCCTCAAGCCATCACAGTAGCTCTTGGCATGGAGCACCACCTTTTCTGACCAGGTTCCTGCACCTGCTCTGTTGCAACAGCATCCACAGTAGACACCTCTTGAAAGAGTTCTTCCACCTGTGTCACTATGGCTTCCCAATGCTGCCGCAGTCCATGTGTCCTTGCATGAAGTTAGCCATCTGGAAAAAAAAATTATTAGCCAGTAGTTACAAACAGAAGTTCACCCACTTTGACCCCCTCACCGTTACCCCCAATCCATCTGGCCAATGAAACCAGGTAGACCAATCCCCTCTGCCTAATGATTCAGCAGCACCAGAAATGTATTCCTTACATAGCTGAGTAGCTTTGGCCCATAGCCAGCATGAACCCTGCGTCCAAGTACAGCAGCCTACAACTGGCATGTTAGAAAGGCATCAGAGCCTGTGCAATACAGTCAGAGCAACCTACCACCATGCCAAATGAGTTGTGGGCCAAAACACTGCAACCCCAGATCAGTGTGAACTAAACATATTAATAGAGACTGACAACCTGAACTGCATCTTGGCCATTGCCTTCACACTGTCAAGCACAATTCCCAGCTCATTTCTTTATGTACTATTTATTTACTTATTTATTATTTATTTATTTTTATTCCCTACTATGTGAAGTTCTCTCCCACCTGTGTAGACCTCCCACCACCAACCCCCGAACCCCCAAAGGTGCCCTGATGGTCTTGCCTTATTCCTTTATATTTCACTTCTTTCCCTTTTTTTTTTTTAAAGGGAAGCTAAGCAATTACACAGCTCTGTCAGAGCTGTTCCCTTCCAATAGAGCTCACAGGCTAACAGAGATGGGCAATCTCTCCTGTCATGTCACAGTGGAACACCCCCTCTACCAATAGCTCTCACCTCACTGCGCATGCACCATAACCTCCTCCACCTGGTCATACAGTTATTAGCCCAGGAAACTGAAAGGAAACCTACCCCGAAGACTAGCAACCGCGAATGGCCTGCACACCCATGGCCTACCAATTTAATTGGCTCAAGACCTCACCTGCAGACCCAAGACCACGCAGAATAGATCTACCCCCATTGGACAAAGCAATGTGCCACAAGGCCACCAGGAGTCAGCAGGGAATCAAACAACAAAACCAGCTGCAATTTCATCAAGAAATATGAGGTAAGACAGGGAGAACAGCCATGTACCAAGTGAGAGGCATGCACATTTCAGTTACCTTTTAACTCTCACAGCCGTAATGTCCCCACCTAATGTGGCCTGCGCTCAGTCGCCACCCCCCCTCTGCTCACACAGCCATCCCACATTCCTCACTGCTTTCTCTCCTATTTTCCACCAACCCCCCACTCCTATAACACCCCAATTCTATACAAAAACACACACACACACACACACACAAACACACACACACACACACACACACACACACACACACACACACACACAAACACACACACATAACCCGTCACTGAAGCATTCAGTTGCAGCACACACCCTCCAAGGGCTACTTGCCACTGAAGTACCTACAAGGTCGCCTGGACATGGGTTAACTTCACCAGCTCACCAATTCATGCCTAAATATGACACCGCTTCCTCTGCTACCAAATATATAAGCAAAGTCCCTCCCTAACATACATCACTTCCTCTTAACTCCCCAAATCACTCAATACCCGTATTTTCCAAAGTCCCAGTCCCAGCTAGCTACCTGACTTAACCACACCAAACTCCCCCTCTTTCCTCCTAAAATACACCCCCATTCACCAAAAGAGGGTCCTGGACAAATTGGTTTGTCCCAAACCTCATATATTCAGTTTAGAATGGAAGTGGAAAAGGCGACAATGAAAACACATTTAAGTAAAAAGTGTAAAGATGTTATGGACATTTCAAAAGTTTTTGATAATAGAGTTTTATGGACAGGGGGATGAGATTGCAATGTGCTGTTGAATATGGTAAATGAAAATATTACACACATCCCTAGTTTTATAAATGTCAAAGGAGACATTGGTGTTGTAAAATGCTGGGGCCAACCAAAACCATGTTTTTTGTTTTTGTAGGAGATCAAATTGGTTAGTGTCATTCATTCTCCAAAAAGAAAAAGAAGAGCCAGAACAAACACGTATACTACAGTAAATAGTGAGATATACTACAGTAAACAGTGAGATATACTACAGTAAATAGTGAGATATACTACAGTAAACAGTGAGATATACTACAGTAAATAGTGAGATATACTACAGTAAACAGTGAGATATACTACAGTAAACAGTGAGATATACTACAGTAAACAGTGAGATATACTACAGTAAATAGTGAGATATACTACAGTAAACAGTGAGATATACTAGAGTAAACAGTGAGATATACTAAAGTAAATAGTGAAAAATGATAAAGCTGAAGGTGGGGAAAACAGAGAAGAAGCTAATAAGGAAACAGAAATAGAAGAAGGTTCAGAAACAAGTAATAATGAAGATGTACAATGGAATGTAGTGAAGGAAAAGAAAAAAATCAATTGGGAAAAGGGTGAGAAAAAGGAAAAGAAAATTTATAGGAGTCACTTAAAAAGAAAAAAAGGAAGGGGAAAGGATGAATACATTAAAACCTGATGTCTTAGCAAGGATATTTAAAATGAAAGGAAAAGTCAATTGTAGAATAGTACCTGTCAATGTGAATAGTATGAAGGGCTTAGTTAGAAGATTAGGTTTTTCCAGAATGGTGTAAGAGTCGTGATACAATATAACAGTTTCAGAAGACATAAGATGTTTAAATAAAGAGGAAAGATTCCAAACAGAAAACATCTGGAGAATTAATGTAATTTGGAATTTGGGTAGAGAAGCATGTATGGAATATATCGAAATACTGTGACCTTATTTATAATGGGTCGCTAAACAATTATAGATGTTAAGATGGAAGGAAAAGAAATACAGAATTATTGCTCTTCATACATATGTCACAAGTAAAGAAAGAGAAAAAATGTTTCAAAAAAGTTTGGATTTTATAATAAGTAACATAGATATTATAATTGTAGGGGATTTTAATTGTGACCTGAGAAGATAAATGAAAAAGGGAGGTGATGTAAATCCATTATAGAAGTTAATCAGATTAAGATGTCATATATGGTGACCTTCCACTCATCAATCTATGAATGTATATATATATATATATATATATATATATATATATATATATACATATATATAAGTTTGTGTATGCGTGTGTGTGTGTGTGTGTGTGTGTGTGTGTGTGTGTGTGTGTGTGTGTGTGTGTGTGTGTGTGTGTGTTTGTGTGTGTGTATCACTTTAATACATGAAAACAAACACGCTTTGTGTTTACCATAACTTAATCACCCAATATAACTAAACTTATGGACTATGTACTTTGATTTACATGTGAGTGCAGGAATTAAAAAAAAAAACACCAACATCTCTTGGTAAACTTAATGCAGTTTACAAACCATTTCAAGTGTCAGAATAAAACTTTCAAAATGTTACCAACCCGGGCATCTAGGGCTTGGCTTTTCTCTTATCCATGACTCGTGCACTTGGAGAAGAATGATCACCTCTCTCTCTTTGTCTGTCTCTCTCTCTGTCTGTCTGTCTCTCTCTGTCTGTCATTGACAATGTGCTTCTATCACCTATGTTGGTGCTTGTTTTCTTGGTACCCTCAGCTATCCCATTCATTCAGCTGTTTTGACTTCCAGATGTTTCGTCTCCAATGCCAGTCTTGGAAGTTTCATTTGAGTTTTGATATCCTCATGGAAGAGAAAAGACTGACATTCGTAAGCAGTTTGCACATCTGCAGCACTTGTTTGGCTCTTGCCAGGCTACTTTCCTGTGAAACAAAAAAACTACCACTATTTCTTTCATGGAAAAATTGGCATATTAGATTCCTTCTGCTCTACACTCATTAGTCATCCATGGCAATGGCATTATATTGTGGTTGTCAGAAGAGCTCATTTCTGATGTTTCTACACTAAGCTAACTAAAGTAATTGCTGTGAAAAAATAAATGTCTCCATATTTTATCTTGTGGCTGAGAAGGTATACACACCTTTTGTAACAAAGCTGCATCATACTTACAAGATTTAATTATAGTATACTCACCAATGCCAACAAATGGAATGGATGATACCACTAGGCATCAAATATAAAAGAACAAGTTCAAGTCTGCACTGGAAGGGTTTGAGGCCTCTGTAGCCACTCATTGTAGTCCTCTGTAGCCAGTCAGTGTATCACACATGTATGTGAGGAAAAGAGAATATGGTACAAGGATCCAATCTACTGTACTAGAAAGTTCTGATAGTTAACAGAGGGGTGGTCTGAGAAGTCATACCTCTGGCATTACAGGTTCAAGTAAAAAAGTGCACACAAATCATAATTTAATAACTATTTCACTAAATGCAATTTGGGTAAAAGAGCATAAAGGAAATATGCAGTGCTGTGCTGGGTATGAGCTGCTGGCATCCACATCCAGATTAAGACGATACTCTGACTACTTACAGAGCTGAGTCTTTCGACTGGTACCCCGGGGTCCATTATTGCTGTGAACCACATTGTTGTGCATCTCCCCTCTTCCATGGTAACTGCCTTACAAGCAAATTATTTTTGTACACACACACACACACACACACACACACACACACACACACACACACACACACACACACACACACACACACACATTTCCCAGGAAGACTAGCAGATGCCTTCAATTCCTCAGGTATGATTATATTGCTGCCACCATAGATATGCCTGTGGACCCAGCAGTTACCATACAGTCTTGATTTATCCAAACATAAGTGATAAAAATAATAATAGTAATAAACACAAAATATCAATGAGATGAGTAACTCAGTCAGTTAAAAGTATACAGCACACTTCCAACAACCTACAGTGTTGAATAATACCCTCTTTGCAGATAATACATAATGGTGCATAAATAGAAAACAGGCAGATTTACCTACATTCTGAAGCTTCACATACTGTCTGCATACCAATGATCGATTTCTTGGTTCTCCAGCTGTGTATTTAAAGAGTTCCAATTGTATTTTTATGGCCCTCAGGCATTCCTGATTCATTCTTATGTCAACCCTGCAATTAGGCCCATCCTCTAACTGTAGAAAGTTATAGTTTACAGTTTTCTTTTCAAATGCAAGTTTCATATATTCTTGTTTTCCTTTCATCTTTCTCTCTTTTTCCTCTCGCATTTGTGTTCATTTACAGAAGGCCAAAAGTTTATGTCCATTTTCATGATACAGGAAACATATACACTGCAAGTGAAGCAGAAAACAGTTATAGCTTTAAATGTATCTAAAGTGTGAAATAAGTAAGAAAAAACATCAAATTATTTTTTTCTCTACCACAGAACTGCACATATTATTAACCAAAGTGAGACCTTCTTTAATAATAAATACAGTTGTAGAATATCAACATGATTAATGAAGGTAAAAAGCACAAAATAATTAACAAACTCAAAAGGTCTGCACAGGATTAATAAACCTATATCATTATAAGATAAACAGAAATTAGAGGTAACATGCAGAGTCATGGGACTCTGGCATAACTGTGACAGGAGACATTCAGTTGTGTTAAGAAATCATTAGACCATAGTAGGATTAAAAGACACAGAATGGTCTGCAGTATAAAGCCAAATAGGATGAATGAAATCACAAGATTCACAATAACTCTAAACAAATTAGGATCACCCCATTATAATTACAACGGATTATGAATACATTTCTGATCTCTACCAATTATGTATTCACGACATGGGTGTAAGAAATTCAGCTATAATGGAAAGCTGAAGAGATGCATCTTGGTATCTATTTGCAGAACATATAATAAAGGCGTACAGTCAATGAGACCCAGTTAGTACCAGTTTCAGGGAAAATTAGGAGTGCAGGGTGTTTTACTGGCTTTTAAAAGCTTCAAATGCCAATAAAATACTTAGCACTGCTAAACAGGCAACCGGAAGAAACATAGTGTTCCTCTGAAGAATGAATGGCTTTAAAAGTTGATAAACAATTCCACCGCACATTTTGTTTATAAGTGATGCACAGTGAAGTATCAAATAGCTTTAAAAGTCATTTTACCTGCTGCTGTTCTATGCAAGCCAACACTGTCTCCTTTGAATCTCTAACAAGAGACTCAGTCTTAACAGTTCTTAGGGGTGTTTAACAAAAACTGATGTCAGAAATATAACAAGTTTGTCTTTTCCCGTTGTATGATCATAACCATTGTGCTCCATGCAATATAAGACACTTAGACATGCATTTCATTTTAAAGTAGACAAAGTCATTCAAGCAGGATAAAATGAGTCAGGAAACCCAAATTGTGTTAATAGAGAGATTTACGGTATATTTATTAGAATGATGAATGTTGCTATGCTCATAATTACATTTTACTTGTATCCTTGTAATATCCACATATTTTTAAGTATAACCAGAGATGTGCCTCAGTACCAAAGGGACAAAAGAAGTTGTAGTATTTGGATTATTCAATCCAGTTGCAGTCATTCGTAGCACTTTTTACAAGCTACACAAGGTGCAGTTCAAGCACGTTATTTATTTCTTTATTTATTCATTTATTTTTAAGTTTTTTTGTGTGTGTTTGTGTGTGTGTGTGTGTATGCACACACAAGTCTGTCTGTCTGACTGTGCCTGCGTGTGCATGTGCATGTGTTGAACAATTTTTCACAAAAAATAATACATTGTTCTGCTTAGGGTCCCCCTTGAATATGGGCATTTTTGGTTTCCATAACAACTGAATGCTGATGGCAATCATTGATAGGCTGTGAAAAGTCAAGTCACAACATTTGAATTTGCATCTAGGCTGTCAAAGGGCATATAAATAGATAACACTGCTGAAATATCATGTGTATTTAAATCTATGAGTGTATGGTCAAGCTTACCGATACAATTGTTAGGATTAATTTGTAAAATGCATACAATAAGGAAATGCTAAAATCAGGCATGCTTGGTTACTAAAAAATAAGTGGTGCTGGAACTAAGCAAACAGAATCCCATGCACATGTGCAAGAAACAAGGTTTCCTTGAATGCTTAAATGCTTGTACCAAGACATTTTTGTGTTACTCAAGTTTAAAAGGAACACAACCAATTCCTTGGCATTAACTTGTAAAAAAAATGCTCCCCATGTTTGCATATCATAAAATAAAATATTTTAATAGGTTTATGCACATTTGGTTTATTTTGAAATTCAGAAAAGCAACGCTTAATAGTGTTACCAGTCTGATCAGTTGTCTCTTTCTTTTCTGTACAATTCCTGTGAATCTGTAATATATGTTGTAGCCAATATATTTTTCTTTGTACACATACAGATGTTCTCTTGATTTTTTTTTGTTATTGTTAAGAGCTGTTGTACTCCTGTCTTTGTAAATGTACCAGTGGTGCTATTACTGAATTTTAAGTGGCAAAAAGATAGCAGTTTCAAAAATAACATGTTTACTACCTGTATTGCTTTTTCTTTGCTTGGCCTAAATAACAATTAAAGTAAGTGAACTGAAGTGGTTACTGTGCATCTCTCTCAACTGTTCATCAGCAATTTTGTTCTTGTTGCCTAGATACAGTTGCTCGAGCTAAACTGCTTTTGACACAGTAATTGGCTTGTTCAGTCTAGTAGCTATTGCAAGTTTTGTCTGATCTGTGGGTATTACAAGATTTTTCATGTTTTTGGGTACAGATTGAAATCTAAACTCTAATATAGTTACATCTTTATTCATTTGTTTGTGGTTAACTGCGTAGATAACTGATCCACACGGACCTTTCTCAGTCTCAAGTCTCGAAGCACTGTTTGTGTAAGTGACTGCTCAGTGTCACAAAATAGGCAAAAGGGGGCTGACAAAATCAGACCCTGGACTACAGGATGCACCCCATTAATGGGTCATAGCTGTAACCCACTGCACTAATTGCCAGATGAATTGTACTTATTTTACTATATTGTTGTAATTCTACTGATTAGTGATAAGCAAAATAAATGAATAATGTTTATCAGTGATTGGTGATGGGTACAGTAGAAACTTATGGAGAGCAATATGAATGTCTGGAAGTTAGCATAGACGATTAAGGTTATGAGTAAACAAGCTGCTTCTTGTGGTACAGAGTTGGAGTCCTTCAGTCTTCATTTGCCTGCTATGTGACTTTGAGCAATTCACTTAACTAAATTGTGCTCTAAAACATTGGACTAGGCTCCTCAGTGGTCTACTGGACTGCATTTCCAGTAACTGCCTTTAATAAAGAAAGCAGATCTCTACATGCAGAAACATGTTCATTTGTGAAACTACATTTAATAGTAAACATGACAATGATTTACAATTATCATTGCACGTACCAAGGTGTTTAAATTCTGAGGTTCGTCACTTTCATTTCCAACCAACACTGAATGAAATTACTATAAATTAAAAAAAAATCGGCATACTTGTTCAAAACAAGCACCACAGGCAGTAACCAGGAATAATGGGAGAAGAGCATAACAAAGTGATGCCATATGGCCCTTAGAAAATCTTTTTTTTTTCCGGGTCTTTTAAAGCAACTGATAGCACAGGTGATAATATTTAATAAATGGTGAATCATTGTTTGACAAATTGTGGATATTTTCAACAGTGTCACATAGATGAGTTCAGATACAAATGTTGGTGCCCAAATTCATATCATTACTTAGTTAAGGACCCAAACAAATAGTAATAATAAAACAAAACTAATATGCCTTTACATTGTATTTGTCGAGACTAAATTATGTATGCTTGTGTTTTCTTCTGAACTTGAAGAAAAAGTTCACCAAGGTGTTTTTGTCAGGAAATCACTATGTGTTTTATTTGCTACATGTGTAAAATATACTATTGAAAGTTCAACCAACTGAACACTTTTTAAGGAAAACTATCCCCGAGGTTCAAGAAGCTTGGCGCAAGGACGGTTTTAGCCTTGCACCGAGTGTCCTCACTACAGATGGTGCAGCAGCGCCATATGAATATATATGAGGGCATGCTGCCGCAACCTCGGCATGCACAGGAAATGTGTGAGAGTCCAGGGGGAGTGTACAGATGCTCTAAAGAGGCGTAACCATGCCTCGACAGTTGCATAACCTACTATGACTAATAGCAGAGCCTGCCTCTAACAGTAAATAAGTAATTCAGTGTCCGTGGATACCAAAATGTATGGTAAGCATACAAGAGTATCCACGAACAGTGAAATAAAACCAAAGAAGTAAACAGACAAGCACGTAGTGGAATGTTGAGCCCTGTCTCTAGAACTTTCACAATTAGATTCCCCATGTCCCTATTATACATCTGAATTGCTGCAATATCGAAGGTGTAAGCAAAGCGCAGCGTGTTTGCGCGTCTCTGCCCTCCGCCGAGTGTAGCTTACACATCAAATTCATTCAAATAGAGAAAAACATGCAGAATCAATGTAAATGTCAATAGTGTAGTGTTTAGAGCATCCGCCTAATGAACAGGCATTCACGGTTTGAGCCCAACAATAGCACATATCATTTTCCATGTGGAATGAACGTCGTTTTGCTGTAAAACCGACATAAGAGTATCGCATGACATATTTAACTAAATGTCATTCAATCAAAGTGGCACTGTCATAATGAATAAGGCACTAGTGAGCAGATGTAAGCACAAATAAGCAGCAGTAAACATATATAAGTACCAGTAAGCAAGTCTGAGTGCGCTTGTATGGGTCTAATCAGTGCCCAGCATATGAAATGTATATAAGTATGTACAGATATATAATATATACATACATATATATATATATATATATATATATATATATATATATATATATATATATATATACACATATACATATATGTAGTTATCTATGAAGAAAGAACGACATAACAATAAAGCATACAAAAAGAAGGAGAAGGGAAACAACAGCAACCCCAGTATTATATAGCGCTGTCAGCGTATGTCATATCAAGCTGGGAAGGAGTGAGCAAAGCACTGCTACTCACAACACAGGCAGGATATTACCAGTGGGAGTAACATTGTTGATCTGCTAAATCTACTTTACACACAGAGGGTAGTCCCTGGTGGGACTACCCAAAAATGAATAGGCTATTTGGCCATCCGACCATTACACAAGCAAGGACAGGTATCCTCAAGGACTAAATGGTGGGAGAGCCTGAGAATACATGGGTTGGGACAACATACATGTAGGGCCCCTAACGCTCGGGAGATGGCAATGTGTGGAGGTGTGTCATGGCTGCTATAGCAACTGGACAATGGATGGTATGCGTGTATGTTGAACTCGGGTGGGGTGGAGGAACTATGGGTATGAAATTATGGAGCCAGGCATGCCAGGGTTGGATGGGCTGGTTCTAATTGGACTGCCCCATGGAGGTCAATGAGTTAGTTATAAGTATATATGCATACACACATGCAGACATCTATATGTAGAAGTGCATTCTCTGTAACACATTCATTCCATTTGCAGACATAAATAACATAAATGTGCCCTTACAAACCTCAAAAGTAGATAGAATAATAGGTTGTGCATAAGAGGGAAGGGACAAAACTGCTAAAAAGCAAAAGTGTGTACAATGTCCTAAGTCAGTGCTGTGCTGAAAAAAATCAAATGTGAGGACTTTCCCACACATGGAATCATTCTTGTGATCTGCCTGCTATGGCAACACCAATTACTAAACTGGTCTATTTGTAAAAGAAATACACTGAACATGTACATAATTAGGCTTTCATGTGTAACGTGTGCGTTACCACATAGTCATACTTATTAATTAATTGTAGTGTTATGTTAACGGGAGTAAGGATGTAATGAAATATAGAGTCTAATCTTGACATAAAGACATGCATGTGCCATGTGGGACAACCCAAAAATTCCGAATAGTGTCCTTTTGGTCGCTCATGTCACCAATGTTTGTGGACTAAAAGTTTGGGAGTTCTGAGGATACGTGGAGTGAGTCAACCAATGGGATGGGTCTGCAGGAGTAGGGAGTGGCCAATGTGTAGTGGTGTGGATACACCGCTAATCCAACTGGAGAATGGAGGACTGCAGTGTTAGGGAGGCGTTGGGGTGGGTGTTTAGGGAACCAGGAGCCATGGGTATATGGGTATATATGCAAATGAAGCAGCACAGCAATAGTGTATTGATTAGAGCAATCGCCTAAAGAACAGACATTCCCGTTCCGAATCCCACTGCATCACATACCATTTAACATCAGTAATCTATACATGAACATATTGCAACATCTGACTGCTGTATAACCTGCAAAATAACAATTAAAAGTGAACTGGAGTGAAGTGTCAGTGTCATAATGAATGAGGCACTAGTAAGCAGGTTTAAGCATATATAAACACCAGTAAGCATGTGTAAGTGCGTTTGTGTGGGGTATGCATTGCTTTATAGACACACACACACACACACACACACACACACACATATATACATATATATATATATATATATATATATATATATATATATATATATATATATATATATATATATATATATATATATATATATATATATATATATATATATATATATATATATATATATATATATATATATATGTATATATATATATATATATATATATATATATATATATATATATATATATATATATATATCTGTGTGTGTGTGTGTGTGCGCATAGATATATACAGATATACAGCTATGATAGGAAACAGCACACAAGAATGACATATGTTCACAGGCTATGCCAATGGAAGTGAGGGGCCCAAGCATGAAACATGAAACACATAGCATGACCTTCCACCCCCCTCAGCCAGACACGGGAAACATACACACAAACCCACAAACAATGTAAATAGTCCACTGCTCCCCAGGCCACAGACAGGATACAACTGGGGGGGTACACAGTGCACCCATGAAATCTAATCTTGGAACACAGACAGGAGCATCCCTTGCAGGACACCCCAAAAATTGACAAGACCAAAAGAAGGTGATACACCGACCATTCTGGCTGGTGTGTATACATACCCGAAATACAAGGGTGGGAAAGCCTGATGACCCATGGGTCTAGACAATTGTATGACATGGGTCCCATGAAGTGGAGAGTGGGCAGCGTGTACTGGTGTTTTCAGAACCGACCCAGAGTAAAGATGGGTGCTGTAGAGGAGGTACGGGTGGGGGAACTATGGGTAGCTACTTATGGGTCTATATGTGCATGTGTTGGCTGATGTGGGCCTATATGGACAGTCCCATGGATGTAAACAAATATGTTCATTGGGCAGAGGCATCGCCCAATGAGCAGCCACACCCACTACAAGTCCCACTGCCGCAAAGTGTAATCTATATGGCAAAGAATGGAATAACCAGATGTAGATGTATATATGTAGAGGTATGGGTGTGCATATCTACCCATAATGACATAGAGATAAGCCTCTCCCACTCCGTAGTACAAATGTATACATACAGAGACAGAATACATACCCATATATAGATATATACATATGCAGACACCCATAGACCCATATGTTGTTGGAGATCTATAGACAGCAATATATAAATATATACATGTATGCATACATATACAGATGTATCTGTATATATATATATATATATATATATATATATATATATATATATATATATATATATATATATATATATATATATATATATATATATATATATATATATATATATATATATATATATATATATATATATATATATATATATATATATATATATAGATATAGATATGTGACTGTAAATATACACATGTATATAGCAAGGATATGATACAGCAGTTATGAATTACATATGTTCACAGGCCGTACATATGGGGGTGAGGGGTCTAATAAACAAACGTATAACATCTAGCAGGAACCTCCCCACTCCCCCCAGCTAGGCCGGTGAGACATACAGACACACAATAAAAGTAAACACACCACTGCTTCCCTGACCCCCATCAGGATACTACCAGTGGAAGAGACCTGCCAGGTCTAATCTTGAAACATAGACATCGATGTCCCCTTTGGGACACCCAAAAATTAATGATCATTGGAGTCAGTCCCAGTAATGATTCATCAAACCAGGCTGTAGATGTACATGGACCAGTAGGTTGTGCAAGCCTAATAACCCATGGGTCGACACAATGTACGACATGTGTCCCTACATGTGGAGAGTGGACAGTTTGCAGTGGTGTGTTAATACCCGACCTGCACCCACAGTAAGGATGAGAGCTGTAGAGGAGGGGCACGTGGGAGAACTATGAGTATGCAATTATGGGCCTAGGCATGCAGGTGTTGGCTGGTGCATTCATATTAGGACCATCCTGGGGATGTAAGTAATATTCCGACATGGGCATAGCTGACACCCATACCTCTCAACCCCTAAGAGCAAATCCACTGGACAGGACATAAACCATTGGGAGAACAATTAGGGTCCATACCTCTGAACTGTCCCCAATTTCTAGGGATGTCCCTGATTTCGACTCAAATTCTAACTCTGTCCCACTTAATCCCTCCTAAAACTTGTGACTTTTGGAGGAAAAGTGGTGAATTACATGTAATGAATAATGACAACAATTAAGAGTTATAAACATCATTTACCTCAGACAATGTGTATGAATTCATATGATCTGAGTCTGTCAATGTGTCAGGTTAATTGCACTAATAATTTAAATGTGTCTCTGATGTTGTTATGATGTGTCCCTGATTCAGTTGATATTTGTCCGCAATTGTTTGAGAGGTCTGATAGGGACAGAAAGCACATATTCCACTTACAACCTTAAAAAGATGATAGAATATTAGGCATGCAGTAGCATGACTCAGCTGAAGGAAGTGCTTTCCAAAACTCAATTACTTGTTTGTATTGAAGAGTGTCAGTTCCCATGTATTAGCCAGACAGGTGCAGATTGTAAGAGGAACACACCAATAATATGAATCAAACTCTGGACAGGCCACAGATTCTGTACAGTTGAATTGCATACTTTTGCCTAATGGGCAGCCATTCCCGATACTGTAGGCTTGTAATCTGATGTAATAGGTATCACAAGGTAATATGGTAGTCCTCAATCCCAACCAGAAGTGTGAGTGCCAGATGCAAACACCAAATGCAATGCACTTGCAAGTGCGGGAGTAAGCGGATGTAAACCTGTTTGGCTGCCAGTATGCGAATATTACACTGGTGAAGCAATGTAGAGGCTGAGTGTAAGAAACTGTAACCGGAAGTTAGCATTGCTTAGCTCCACGCAAACCCACGCACACCCACTCACAACTGCTTTAATGTGCCTTAATCACTCCACATACAACGGCCTTGTTCTGCCCAGCAACAAAATAAAAGGCCTTTGCAAGGCTCAAAACCAGGACCCTGTAGACACAGCTAATGTGATTTACCACTAAGCCATGGCAGATATACAGACATCGGATGTTATCACAAACATATCATCCAGTGCAGTCATTCAACAGTATAGGAAATGTATTCCATCATGTAGATGCATGTGTGTGTGCTTATGTCCAGATATAGATACATACATATATATAGATATATCAAGAACATCCCATGTGACAACAAAGCATTACAAGGGAATGAAAATGGAAACATCAGCAATGCCTGTATTATGTAGTGGTGTTGCCCTATGTAATATCAAGACTCCATCAGACAGATATGTGCCATTAATACATGCAAACTTTTGTACATTGGCCAAATACATCACTCTGTGCATTTTATTTACATTTACACAACAGTTCCTGTCCAATCATTATGTGAGAAGAGTAGTCTTGCAAGGTGCTATGTGCAACATCATCATCATGAAAAAGGTAAATGAGGTAACCATAGAGGGACCAGTAGTGTTGTGTGTACAATGGAGTCGTCCGCATCACGTGTACCTGGAGCCTTTAGGAGTCATGTGCATACCAGGATTGTGTGCCTTAGAGACAGGGGTGAGGACAACTGGAGTATGTTGTGATGCATATTAAAAGGGTTACATGTGTCTAGTGGACACGTGTGAAATGGACAGCTATGTATGGGGCAAATATTGTTCAAGGAACTGATTGTCCTTTTGTTTCCATAGTTTGAGAGTGGGATGTGCGGGAAGGAGAGTAGGTATGCTCGTGGAGGATAGGTTGGGTAGGATGACATACAAGACAGCATACAGGGTCGGTATATGACAAATGTGGGGGGATACACCTTGGACGGGGAGGGGTGTTTGGCAGTCACAAGTCCATGAGCCCCCAGATGGAAACAGTGGTACAGAGATTCCCAGCCATGGGGAGCCACCACTGCACCAAAACAGCCACAAAGGTGGCAGCACTGGAGGCTGTCTAGGAGGGGCAGGCTCACCCCGTAAATATGACACTCTGCCCTCGAGCTGGTGTATCTGGCCTTGAAACCCCTTATTCAGCCCCCTATGCACCACGGCCGGGACTGTACAACAGCAGACAAGGTCCTGTCTGGACCTGTTCCCAAAAGGGACAAGCCACATCCTCAGTGGTGGTTCCACCAGAAGGTGGTTCAGAGCCAACAGAGGTGGATGTCCAAGGCTGGGCCCCGGATGTGCTGGTGCCCAATGCCAAGGCCAGCTGAAGTGGGACAGAAGGATCTGCCGGGACCTCCAAACCCATACAGTCTATGGTGTTGCAGTTTTAACACAGATATGGCTTAGTAATAGTCAACAGCATTAAGGATTACTTATAACAACATGCATAGATATGAACATCAACCTAACACAACAGATGGTATACATTTGCAGAGTGAGCACAACACATGCATATATACTGCATGACATCTATACAAAGTGTAGAAGACTTGTGACTGCAGCTATGAACAGTGGCCTATTATTGGCATGTCACTGAGAACCCCAGACAGTGACTGTCATAGCACTGTTTCATGTGACATATATCCAATCAGGGATATGATGGCAGTAACTCTCATCACTATCACCATGTATTGACTGCAATCCTCTCACTACACTCCTTCAGTTCTCAGATGTGTGTTCAGTGAGTAACACAGGAAACAAATGGTTCCACACACTGCCCAGTCCACAGATGGCCATACAGATGGGGGTTCCCTCACAAACAGAGCACTATCTTGTCAGTTTTAAAACATGCAGAATAGCCATTACTGCACACAACTTGTTAAATTGGCAGTAGTCTCAATGAAGCATAGCTACACTTACATGCTGTAATCATGTCTGGCACATCACCCTCCTGTCTTTAGGCTATTTTCCACTGTGTATGTTGTTTGAGGAACATCCAGATATCATCTGTGATGCCGTTTACAAAACACCAGTTCCAGGTTCCACTCACAGTGACTGTCATAGGCAAACACCAAAGTGATGTTCCTAGATATTGTACTGTGTTTCCATGTGATTGGCTTTGGAAACATCATCACAGCTGTTCCACATGCAATCAGCTAAAGGAGGACTGCAATAGGTGCAGAGGCCATCACCTGATCATGACCATCACTTACAAAACACAAGCTGCTGCTGAGCAGGTGTACAACTCCACATCCACCAGAGAGTGTGTTGGAAGGACAGACAGAGGCAAAGTACATCAGAGAAAGGCTTGGAGACTAAAACCTAAGCATTGTCTGTCACACACCTGCCAGTACAGGGGTTCAAACCCCTGACTATTCATTACTATTACAACTGCATGCAATTACTCCATGTGCCACAAAGCTGGCATGTGGGCATGCTGTAAGAACATATATGTGTGCTGGTGAGTGACATCTGCAACAGAGATATAGTAGACATACATTAGGTGTAGCACACATGGCTGTCTACATGAACGGATGTCATTGTCAACACAACCACATTCTTTAATAGACTTACATTGACACACTTTGCCAGGCCCACAAATACACTTCCTAACTACTTACTTTGTCACACAGCAGTAATGCACAGGTACTACATGCACCATAGGGGATATCCGGAGGTTCTATGGGCTAGGGCATGTGAATGTGTCTAACATCAGTCAGTATGCCAATGGGAGTTATACTGGGTGTGACTGTGGTTGGGAGCATCATACCCCACATGCAGACACAAGGTGCCAGTACTGACATGCATGTGTACATTTCTTCATGGGTGTGTAGTGGTTGGCTGTGCAAGATGACTGTACAAGGCTGGGTGAGGGGTAATCCTTGGCATTATGCCACCTGACAATGGTGTGCAGTGTGGTACAGGGGTGTAGTGTCTGCAATGTCTCACACAGATGGGTATTGTATGAACTGTCCTGACATCCTGGTTACCACTGTGTTTGGCCATTGCTTTGCAATGTATGCCATGTCTGTGTTTGATAGTCCTTGACATGGACATTGTCTGGGATGTGCACATCCCACAATAATGTACAGTGACATGTACAAGTTTACCTGGTTTGGCTGGCACATGTTGTGTACACAGACTGTTATCCTCACATATGCCAATACTGGCCTGGTGTGGCAGGACCTGCTTATAGACAACAGGTTGACCCTGCACCTGCATGGATAGCATGATACAGGTATTCCCTGGTGTCAGTGGCATCAGTCCATACAGAGCACATGTGTAAGGCATTGTATGGCCTCTGTGGATCACTTTTGATGGCACCACATATGTTGCAGGCAACCAGTGGGGAACATAGTGAAGGCACATTGTCAGCAATTATGTGCCTATTGTACTGCTGGACAGGGTGCCATGCCCTCTGCAGCCCACTGCAATCACACCATGTCTACTATCTGTCATCAATGTGCAGGGTACTAGCAACATAGTGGGATATTCTAGGCAAGTGTGTTTGTGCATGACATGTGCTCAAAACGTATTCCAGGTAATAGTAGGGTTGCATACTTTGTTCACCAGGCCTTTTGCAGATGTAGGGGTATGGCTTGCCAACACAGTCCCTTGGCTGATTGACATCTGTAATCCTTGTGAGGTGGACATTGTGACATATAATATGGACACCATATAGGAAAACTACAAAATCCACTCCTCAACATGTCCAGTGGATAGACATTCACAGCCACCTCCACACAGGCTCTGACTGTTAAACACACATACACCTGCCATGTCTTGGAATCGAGCCCCTACCTAACTAGTTTATAATACTACAGCATTACACAGTTACAGCACATGCTACAGAGATTACTGGGTTACAGCACTCCCAAAGGTGTATTACCAGGTGGGTGACAACAGCAGGATTGCCAAAGGTGGTTATGTGAATTGTAAAGAGTGTGCATACTCTAAAAAGCATTGTTTTTTTCTGAGGCAGACACGCACACAGTTGGCCTGTCTTGAAATAAAACCTCTACCTACCTAGTTTATCACACTACAGCATTATGCAGTTATAGCATGTGCTACAGAGATTACTGGGTTACAGAAGTCCCAGAGGTGTATTTCTAGGTGGGTGACATCAGCAGGATTGCCAAAGGTGGTTATGTGAATTGTAAAGAGTGTGTCTGCTCTAAAAAGCATTGTTACTTTCTCAGGCAGACAGATAGACACACACACACAGTTGGCCTCTCTTGGAATAGAACCCCTACCTTACTAGTTTATCACATTACAGCAATATGAAATTACAGCAAACGCTATGGAGAATACTAGGTTACAGCAGTCCCAGAGGTGTAGTTATAGGTAGGTGACATCAGCAGGAATGCCAAAGGTGGTTATGTGAATTGTAAAGAGTGTGCATACTCCAAAAAACATTGTTACTTTCTCAGACAGACAGAGAAACACACACACATACTTGGCCTGTCTTGGAATAGCACACCTACCTAATTAGTTTATCACACCACAGCAATATGCAGTTACAGCACGCGCTATGGGGAATACTGGGTTATAGCACTCCCAGGGGTGTATTTCTAGGTGGGTGACATCAGCAGGATTGCCAAAGGTGAGTATGTGAATTGTAAAGAGTGTGCATACTCTAAAAGCAACATTACTTTCACAGGCAAGCAGACACAAACATACACACACACACACACACACACACACACACACACACACACACACACACACACACACACACACACACACACACACACACACACACACACACACACACGCGGTTGGCTATCTGGAATGCGAACACCTACCAAACCAGTTTAACACACTACAGCATTATGCAGTTACAGCATGTGCCATGAAGGTTATTGGGTTATAGTGGTCCCAGAGGTGTATTCGTAGGTGGGTGACATCAGCAGGATTGCCAAAGAAGGGCATTTCAAGTTTACTGTGAGTTGTACATGGCTGTTACCTGCATGTACCCGCTGCATACTGTCACAAAAACACATTTACACCTGCTTACAACTGCTTAAAAGTGTCTTATGCAGTCCTAATTGACAGTATCAACAAGGCGTGCAGATCTTGATCCCTGGGTCATGCACACTGAGGTCACTGGACATACCACTAAGCCATCTGGGTTGTATACATGCTACATGGAGTCTATAATCCACATCTTACCACAGGTATTCCACAGTACTGAAAACAAATGGGACAGTCACATTGTGTACATATGTACAGTACCCTTGAATGTGAAATGACAAAGACAAGTCTACATCTGTACAATTGTCATAACTATATATATATATATATATATATATAAATATGCACCTACGGGATGTGTACACACACACACACACACACACACACATATATATATATATATATATATATATATATATATATATATATATATATATATATATATATACATATACACAGACACAGCTATAGCCAGATATATATATCTATATATATATATATATATATATATATATATATATATATATATATATATATATATATATATATATATACATACATATACACAGACACATCTATAGCCATATATATGTATACACACACACACACACACACACACACATCTGAACACCCTTTGTGACATAGAAGGGTTCCAAAGGAACTGACATGTACACAAAAAAGAGGCATCTCTTGTGTTATAACATTTAAATTCTAGGCAGTTCACCAGAGAAGGGATGGTTGTTGTGTATGTGGAGTTTGGGGTGGGGAATAATGGCTAATATAATCTACCCCGGGGATTGTGAAGTTAGGGTGGGGGAATGATGGGTATGGACTTACAACCCAGTGACCACTTCTGTGTCACTGCTCGACAGTGGCACAGGAAAATAACATACCCAACTGTAATCGTGCTCGACTGTGTATTTTTTACCATTCCTAACTATGTAATACTTTGTAGACAACAGTCACCACAGATGGCTACCATGGTGTGCTAAAAGACATTACACATGTGTATGCCTGGCCACAGGCTAGTCACACACACAAACACGCACACACTTGCCAGTATTTTGCATACACATCTTGCCTATGTAAAGGTAACTACTACAGTGGTATGCAGTTGGGGTATGTGCCACAGAACACATACAATTACACTTACTCTGATTCCACTTCTGAGCTGGGTGACATCTCAGGACTGATTACTTGCAGTGGGGAGGGGGGAAGAGAGAGGTTTAGCAGTTGACAAGGATAAAGGCCAGTGCAAAAGGAGGTATCTCTTTGGAATGCAGCAAAACCTGCTGCCATGACAGGATGCAGACACAAATACACTCAGCCATTTGCTGACACACACACACTCAGGCATTTGCTGAGACAATGCACACACAAACACACTCAGCCATTTGCTGACACACACATAACCACATGCACACAGTTGCCAGTGGTGGGATCATAACTCCTGCCCATCTACAGATCACTATTACAGTACAACGCAGTTCCGAGACACGCCACAGAGATTACACATTCCAAGGCAGTCAGAATGCCCTTCTAAGATTGAGGAAACAACAGGGAGACGGACAGTCACAAAGTACATAGCTATAAACCTATGTATTTAATGTAGGTGTCCATTACAACCTGTATGCACAAACAAGACACGTCATTTGCAGGTAGACCTGAAAAGTATAGTTGTAGCACAACAGGAACTTGAATGGGAGTATGCCCATCTGTGGAATGGACAACTACTATCAGTATACAGGGTTACAGTGGGCATGCTCATACACTTAGTAGCACAGGGCCATTTGGGATGCACTATGACTACAACTACACAAGGTTATACTGGGCATGCAAATACACTTAGTAACAAAGGGCTTAGATGCACTGACTCAAATTACACAAGGTGGCAGTGGATATGCTCATACACTTAGTACCACAGGGCTGTTTAAGATGCACTCTGATTCTAACCACAGAAGGCCACAGTGTGCATGCTCATACACTTACATATACAGAGCACAGTGTAATGGACTCCTATTGTAAACACAGCTATGTACATCTTACCTGTCAGTATATATGCACATCATACTGGTTTACTACCTGATACCTGTATGTGTCCCCTAAATTATATATTTGTGTCTATGCTGTGTGATACACATGCATACATGTACATGAAGTACTGACATATATATGGTAAGTGTACACATTCATGCATGTGTGGACTTGACAGACAATAGGTTACCTGGGACACACAGGCGGATGCTACCTACAGCATGTGTCACACACCTTGCTGCCCTGAAAGCATACATTAATAGCAGGTTGTGGACAATGGCATTATACATGGAACAGTGGCATGTGTAAGCATAATGTGTAAGCCACATTGTGCAATAGTACTGAGGTGCAGGTGTCAAGATGACCTCTCCCAGCTGTGTTAGTAGTTGTCATTATTAGCAGGACTACTACCCTAAGTATATCTCATATTGGTCATATACACAATTTCTGATGTTGTCCGTCACCTTACATAGGGCATTTGTACCAAGCACATTACTACCACTCGCAGTGATGTCATGGTATGAGTGGAAACTGCTAGACCAAAACAATGAGCCAATGTCCTGCTGTTATTATGAGGTTGACCAGTGTCTGTTATTCTGGGCTGTCATGACTGAATGACAAGCCTTCAACACAGAGCACATGCATCCATGTTTCATGTGTGTGTGGATAATACCTAGGTCACATTTACCCATATAGCCGCATTCCAAGGCAAATGTCCTACACCCAGAAGTAACATGCTGACACCTACAAGACAATTGCATTGGATGTTTATGCTAACAGGTGCTAGATGTGTGGCTTTAGTAATCCATTTGCTCAATGTAGCACCTACAATTGGGAATACTGACATCTGTGCAATGAGGAACACCTGGCTGAAGGCACTGTAGTGCACAATTGCACTACCACCATATAACTCAGATCCAGACATGTGGGCCATAACAGTGGTATGAACCATTCCAGGTAGTGGTGTCCACATATTCATAAAGGCTACTCACATGTAAAGACCACTACTCTGACATAACTCATCACAGATGAGTCAGGTAGAGGTGACAGTGGCAAATGCTGCATTCTAGGTTGTATCCTCACATCCATCCACCACCTTGTCCCCAGACTACCAACACACATCCATATGTGGTATGACATAGTATGGTAGACCACCAGATAACCCTCAATTGGTGGACTGTACCTAGGCCTACATGAACTGTGCAAAGTACCCATGTACAGACACAGCTGCATAATGTGTTATACAATGCAATAATACCACTGTTTGTAACCAGCTCAGTTGTACACATACCAGGGTCCCTCAGATGTTGTCAGCATTAACATGGTCAACTGTTGCTGTACACCAGTAAACAACACCCTCATGGTTGGATATGACTTAACTGTACCTGCCCTGGATATGTACATCCCACACTCATACAACATAAATGACATTACCATAGCTTTCGTTATCCGTCCTACGTACAGGTGGCTACAGTCATTACACACATGCACATGGCAGATAGCATGCTAACAGTAAATAAGGTTTGATATCTATGTTAACATAAGTAATATTACCTCTCTACTGGTCACCCATGACACCTATCATATCATACAACACCCCATGTAACATGTATGTCATTAGACATGTCCACCTAATGCACTACCTACAAACATAACCAAATAACAGGATCAGAGGAGCTACACAAGGCCTGTATTGACAGACTCAAGGAAATCCAGCTCTGCTCTGTATGTTCCTGAGTAGTCACAAGTGATATGTTCATGGCATCTACAGCCATGTGTGACCACAGCTACTACATATACTCCATGTCAATAATTGTAAGCCACGCATGCTTTGTGCTGTCTGGACATTAGCCTTAGTACCACAATAGCCAGTACGTGCTGGGGTGAGATGTTTACAAGCCACAGACCTTGCACATGCTTGAATGAGTGTACTGCCTAGCTCTAACAGACCACATTGCTGGCACTCTTCCACTAAACATAAGGTGTGTGTGTCAAATATGATGTGCTCACTGTTGACCATTACAGTGCTCTGGCTTCACCATGGCACTGTCAAGTAACAGTTTGCAGGAGCATGACATGGAATAATGCTGTGTGCTTCTTGGTGATATGTGCTGTTGTCATATATGCACACTTGGCTACTCAGTGAAGGTGGTTGTGTTCTACCAGTACATGAATACAACATCCATTATGGTGAAATGCTCAGCTATGTTTCACACATGGTGTGGGGAAGGTGTGGAATGTATCTTCTTGACCTGCTAGTCCACTTACTGATGTAGACCGCATATGTGTACATGTATTGATGTTTGTGTAGATTCCATGTGTGTGCAGTGTCTGATGTCTGAAAGTGACTGTTGTCTTAGTACATCATGCTATTGCAATACAGCCTCAACATTGCCAACTGTATATGGTGATATGCTCTAAGTACAGTAAGCCATACATGAGGTATGGACAGATGATTGGAAATGATTACTAAGTGGTGGGGCTTCTTTGCAGATGAATGATTACTGAGGACAGCTCACTGGTGTGTTACAACCATTCCTACAATAACATGTGTAACTGCTAAGGTCAGGTTTTGTTAATTGAAGTGGAAGACAGACAATGCAGAATGCAGTGAGGGTGACACTGAAGGCAAACCTCATGACACCTGTAACAGTAATACCTCCCATGTGCATATATTGTGCATATATCAGCACCGTTGGCAAAGGAAAGAGTCAATAAGCTTTGTAGCGAATGCGATAGTGCTGTACTTCTGTAATACCTATCATGAGATAAGCAGGTGTTTGATTCACAGTACTGGCACGTGTGGGTGTGTGTGTGTCCATATATGTCACATATAGTTGGGAATACATTCCACATGTTTTCACTCTCCTGAACACTGTTGTTGACACCAGTACAGAGTGAAGTGTAGAAAGAAAGGCATAGGTAGGTGGTTGAACCTCACACATGTAAAGTGCCTGTATGTGTGTGACATAGGTGTATATCTTTGTGAATGTGTGTGTGTGTGTGTGTGTGTGTGTGTGTGTGTGTGTGTGTGTGTGTGTGTGTGTCTGTATGGCTGTCCGTGTGTATGCATGTCCATTCCCTGGAGTGAGGCTGTATTTTACCATAGTGAAATGTTAATGCCCCCTACCCCCATCGACTCAATGCAATCTAGCATCCCTGTTGATATCATCAATCACAGACAGGCAGTCTAACCGCCTGTTAACATGTACATGCTGGGGTGTGACCTGTTGTTACATAGCCTACAGATGGACCCCCCTTCCCACATACACTCACTGCACTGTAGTATCCCTGTCAATGTCCGGGATCTTAGGCCATTCCGACTACCTATACATGTGTAATCTCTGTGGCACATCTTGTAATTGTGTAGTACTATAATGATGATATGCACCTAGGCAGGGGTTCTCATCCGAACACTGGCAACTGTGTGTGAGTGTCAGAGTGTGTGTTACTGCGTCTTTGAATCCCTGAGTGTGTGGGTGTGTCTGTGTTTGCATGCTGTCATGGCAGTGGGTATTACTGCTTCCCAATGAGAAGCCACTATTTCCACTGGCCTTTACCCTTGTCATCCGCCATACCACTCTTTTACCTCCTCCCCACTCCAGGTAACTCTACCTGTGAGGTCACCCACTATGGATGTGACGGCTCTGAACACAGTAGCTTACTACACAGCTATAATGCTCTTGGATCATTAGAACAGTAAACATAATTGAAGCATGGGAGAATATAACTGTGATGTGGAAGCTACAAAGCGCATGCAAGTATTGTCATACTGACCTGTAGGTAGTCAACATGTACATATGGGACACTAACTGCAAACACCGACATCTCCCGGCACATGCAGCTACACCTGAAAGAGGAAGGCAGAATGTCAAGATCAATATGCTGTTAATGTTGTTACACATGATACATATTGTCAAATGTAGAAAATGCATTCTAAAACTGTAATACATGGTATGTCTGCTGCCTGTCAACACTACTCAACAATATTAAACTACAATTGTCTAACTAGTATGTTCACCCTGTGCATCAGACCATATGAGCATGTCCCTGCACCGATGGTGTGGATGACAAGAATGTGGCACAGGCATCATCATATGCACAGGGTGATAATGTTTGCCAGAGACCTAGGCTGCACAATTGGATGACATCATGTGTGTGTGTGTTAGGGCCTGTGATATCATTGGGTGTGTGTGGACGTTATGTGTGTGTGTGCGTTGAGGTGCCCTACATTTGTTTCCGGTGTGTGTGTGTATGCATGCACACAGGTCTGGCATGTGGCTGGCCTACACAGGGGTATTATTGGCAGCTGCAGACTGTACAAGGCAGGTTTCACAGTTCACGGTGTCCAGCCACGGTCAAGTGACCTGTGCCTGCCAGGGGTTGCATGGGCACTACCAGGCAGAGGTCCAGATTGGGTACTGTCAGATGACACATATCCACTGGAATCATGTCCATGTTGGGACCATCCAGGACCATGTGCACATGGCCTGCTGTGTCCTGGTGTGGACTGCACAGCACCAGCTGCACTGCTGCTGCTACCACCACTATGGGAGCGGGCATGTGCAGTAGCATGTTCACGTAGACCTTCAACAGGTGATGTAGCTGACCTACATCCACGTGCCCAATGCCTCACTCCCACCAAATGTTCCAGCACAGACATTCCACGCTCGAGGATTGACATGCCATGGTCAAGGACTCCCACCATGTCACCCAATCGTCTATCCAAAGCATCTGCAAGATGATGGTGAGCATTTGCAAGTGCCTGGATGTTGTCAGTTAATGAACAGACAGCAGCCCTCTGAAGCCTCAGGCCTTCTCTGTTGTGCCATTCAGCATGTGCCTGTGCCTCCATTACAGCCTGAAACATGCATCTGGTGACTCCAGCTGATGTGCTTTGTCTCGCAGGGGCATGTTGGCCAGTGGTCCTCATACAAGTAGCGTTGGATACATGCCTGTGTGGGACATCACCAGTCAGTTGACTGGGATCATGGTGTGCAGGAACACCTTCCATAGTCTCCACACTTCCCTGTTCCATGCTACCACCCGCCAACTGTCCTTCTTCTATGGCCAGTGGTGATGGGGTATGTGTAGGCAGGGGAACTGTGTGTGAGGATGAGGGGGAGACAGGTGGAATGGCAATCAACGGCACAGATTCAACCCCTGACAACCCTACCTGTGCCTCAATCATACTATCATAATCACTGCTAGAGTCTGTGGGGTCACTAACATCAGGTGGACCGCAGGAAGGCAATGCACCTACATCAACACCTGTGAGGGGAAGACAAGAACTGTACCTTACAAGTTATACCAGACAGACAGACACAGACACACACACACACACACACACACACACACACACACACACACACACACACACACACACACACACACACATGCAGACATACAGACACACAGACACACATGCTTCATGCAGGTGATATGGCAGATGGAATTCAGTTTAGACAATTATAGTTTCAGCTTAGACAATTATAGTGGTAGTTATCATACATCCCTGAGTTGTACACAACAGCATGCATGTATTATAGCAGACGGCATGCAGCTTACACAATTATAGTGGTGGTTAGCATACATACCTGTATTGCACCAGTTGTGTTAGTAGCCTATGCCCCATACCTGCAACACAATGCATGCACTTTGCACCATTGCACCACACTGACATGGTTAACAGACCATCGCTGACCTCTGTACATCTGCCACTGATGCTTTGTGTTGGCCACCACCCCTATGTGTGAGGACATGAGCAGTAGGGTATGTCGACTGCATACTATGTTTGCCTGAGCCCTAGCTTGCATATCTCCCCAAAGCAGTGCATGTCTGTTCAACATTATTCCACCTACCCCTGAGCTGAATCTAAACATTGTGCATGTGGCTGTACACACATTTGACATGGCAGTCCCTACTTTGCAATGGTACACAGACCAGCACAGGTTTACAGTTCACCGGCCTGCTGTGTGGCGTATGACCTTGCCAATCACATGTAGTATGACATGTCTTTTGCTGACATGTTGAATGACATGCATACATGGGTAACACAATGGTGCCCTTCCCAATCTACAGTACGGTGATGGTGTCCCAATGCAGGGACGTGTTATACTAACATGGGCTTTCAGCTGATGCAATGTTGTCTGTCCACCCTACAAATAAGCAGTGACATACTGCACATTGAGCTGATGTGCATAGCCATTGCAGGGCATCATGTGGCTTCACAATTGCTTTACAGTGTGAGCTACTGACACAGTTCATAGCCATGACTAAGTTTACATACAGTGCATATCTAAAGTGGAATGTGACCCACGTCACTGAGGTGTATACACACTAAACTCTAATGTGGAATGTGTGACACAGGTCACAGAAGGGTATACGGATCACACCCCTGTACATCTGCAACCATATTACTGATGCCAGGAACTATGCGCAAACAAGGCTAACTTAGCAGTACTCTATGTCCCACATGCCATCTGTTTACCTCACACACATGAGGAGCAGGCATCTCAGTGATGTCTGACACCAGCAAGGTGAATATAAGGTATCTGTGGCCTGATGTGGTTGTATGTGTATGTTGTGCAATACATGTATGTATTTGGATACTGTATAGGTGAATGTTTTCATGTTGAGACACACTCAAGATGTTCAAGACATGTTATGCTGTGGTTTCATGTTATGCCTACACAAGCTGTGTACAGGCTTGTATGATGTTTAGTGTTTCACATCTGCAATATCATCATTACACAAAGGCAATTATTGTATTGTGTCTAGCCAATGTACAACAGGGTGTACACACATGTACATCACTTCTATTGTGTGTGTTGCTTCATGTCTCTGACTATCCTCCATGGCCATGTGTACACATGTTCTGTCCAATGGTTGTGATGGCCATCTTATTTCACATGTCAGTGTTATCCCATATGACATACACCCATAGATGTCATATGCTCCACTGAGGACAGGGTTATGCAGAGAAAGGGTGGTATGTATGGGATGTGAGACATGTTTTGCAGGATAGTTGAACAGTGTTGCAGTCAGCCCACTACATGTCATGGACATGTCAGATAGCACATGACATTGTGTGACATTTATAACAACGGTATAGTCCTCAAGGGTGTATCCTGTGGGCCGGTCATACTCCAGCTCCAGCACATTTAGAGTGTGTGCACACATATGGTCTCTGTACAGTACTGTTCATATTCACAACATGTGTAATGCTGATATGTAGTACCTGTCCCTACAGTGAAACACACCTCCAACATTATATTCACTGTTGTCTACACATCTGGCAATGACAGTTTGGAAGGTTTAGTGTAGGTATTTCATATAGTCTTCAATTGTTTCACATGGGTAACCACTGTGAAGAATTGCAGGTCTGACCAGTGTCTATTAACAGGACCACCATGTATTATGAGTACATGTGTTATGGCAGATAGCATGCAATTAATATGATCCATGCATTATCAAGCCTGGTAAATAACAACAATCTCACCTGACACAGGCTGCTGTCACTGCAAAATGCCAGAGGTATCTAAACAGGAGTGTCACAGCAGTAAGATCATTATCCCCACCTGTGTGATAGCTACAGGGTGCAATGTCCATGTCAGAACATAAGCCAGTAAAATACACTATACTATGGAGTATGCACATCTGTGCATACATAGAGTAGCAGAATATAGTATGGGGCATGTATGCATACATGCCTTGCATAGGTTCATAGGTTCATAGGTTCATACTAGGCTATCTGCCCTAGGGCATTTATAAGCCTAGCCAGAGTGTGTTTGGCTTTCGCCACCCATTTTAAATTAATTTTGCTATGCCTTTTTTTGAGGTTAGTATACTGTGCCTCTGTCTAACAGTGACACAGAAGTGATAGCCGGGGTAAACCTATGATCTCCCATCCACTCATCAAGATTCCTCTTGAAGAGAGTCAATGTGGGACTCTGCCTAACCTGGACTGGGATTTTATTCCAGAGTGAAGGGAGCCTCTGGGTTATGAATCTGTCCCTCCAGCATGTACTATTTATTTCAGTGCTGAGGTTCAAGTCTCTCGAGCGTGTAGCTCGATGGGATTTGGATTTTCTGAGGTGCAGCATGTCCATTAATTCCGGGATGGACATGGCTTTATCGTCAGGCACAGATCGCCTCTGAGCAGGCGGTATGCCACTGAGTAGAGCTGGAGTTTCTTTAACTGGGCAGCATATGGCATCTGTTTGAGCCCTTTGATCCTCTTGGTGAGGTACTTTTGGGGTCTTTCCAGTTGCTGCAGGTGTCTGGTAAGGTACATCCCAAAGGGTATTGTACTCAATTATGGGGCTGATCAGGGATGAGTAAAGAGGTCGATGACCTCCCCTGATCTAGATGTGAATCCCTTCATGATTAGGTGGGCTATATAAAATGTTTTTCTAACCACTTTGGCCACATGGTTGTCAAATGAGAGATTGCTATCGACTTGGGTCCCCAGGTCCCTAATGACTTCTTCTGTACTTAATGGATTACCACCTATGTGGTAATTTGTGGGCACTTTGTTTTTGCCAAAGGGGATGACTATACACTTATTGGCGTTTAGCTTGAGGCCATGGCTCTGGCACCAGTTGTCTGTTTCTATGAGGCCCTTTTGGAGGATGCTTGTGTCGGCTGGAGAGTTGATTATGGCGCCCAGTTTGCAGTCATCTGCGAACTTGGTCAGCCACAGTCCTTCTGTGTTGGCCTGTACCACCGAGAAATATATACCGAACAAGAGAGGTCCCAGGACTGAGCCTTGTGGGATGCCACTTGTAACTGGTTTGGAGTCTGACATGGCTCCAGCAATTCTAACCATGTGGGTTCTGTCCTTGAGCCAGTTTGCAACCCATCTAGTGACATAGGGGTTTATATTTAAGCTGGTGAGCTTATCTATAACACCCGAGTGGGGTATTGTATCGAAGGCTTTTGCGAGGTCCAGGTAGGCTGTGTGGACCACCTTCCCCTCATCAATGGCCTTGGTGACTGTTTCAAAGAAATTGACCAGGTTTAAGAGGCAGGATCTGCCCTTAACAAAGCCAAACTGGGTAGGATCCAGTGTCTGTAGGTCCCCAATATCTTTATTTATGAGGTCCATGATGATCCTTTCCATAGCTTTGCAGACCAAGCTAGTCAGGCTTATGGGGTGATAGTTTCCAGGATCCGTTGAGGCACCACCTTTGTGGAGAGGGACCACTGTTGCTGTATGCCACTCTTTGGGTACATATCCTGTAGTAAGGCTAAGATTGAACAGTAGTTTTATGTTTGGGTTTAGCTCTTCTTGGAGTTCATGTAGGATGCAGCCCGGGACACCATCTGGTCCCATTGATGCTGTGTTTTTTGCTTTGGAGATGGCAGCTCTTACCTGTGCATCTGATATGTCAGGTGGGCAGCACTCTGTTGGGATAGATATTTGCCCTTTTGGTGGGGAGAGGGGGGAGATGTTTGCACTGAACCTGTCAGCTAGGATGTTGGCAATATCTGTGGGCTTGGTGTATTTTTTGTCATTTTGGACTAATTCTGAGCATATCTGGGAATTCCCACCCAGGTTCCTAACATAACTAAAGAAAGCCTTGTGATTATCCTTAGTGTCCTGTGCAATTTTTCTCTCGAAGCTGGCCTTAGACGATTTTATGAGTGCCCATAGTTTTTTGCTAATACTGATCAGAGATGCCTTCCCTTTTTGGGATTTTGCTCTATCATGTAGTAGCTTCCTCCTTCTATTGTATAGTTTGTTTATGGCTGGGGTCCACCAGACAGTACGTCCGCCTTTGGGGGATTGGGTCTTGGTTTTATTTGGGATTGCATGATCCATGCATTCCTGAAGGTGTTCATAGAATGTGTTTATAAAGGATTCTGCGGTCTGAGCCGTATTTTCCACAGGCCCAGGGGCTTTGAAGGATTTCGCCTCAGTTTTGAGGCGTGTGAAATTTGCTTTAGAGAAGTTTTTCACTGTGGTTTTCTGGGCAGGGGGTGGGGTAGGGATGTGAATATCCAGTGAGATTAGTTTATGGTCTGATCTTACCAGTGAGGGATACACTTCTGGTCTGGAGCATAGTGTCCCCATGTTGGTGATGATCATTTCCAGTATGTTTTCCCCTCTTGTGGGAGTGGTAACAAGTTGTTCCATAGCATTTGAGTTTATAAATTCTAGGAACCTTTGGGCTAGGGTGTTGGAGCTAGAGTAATGCTCCCAGTCTATGTTTGGGTTGTTGAAGTCACCCAATATAATGGTGTTTGGAGAGACCTTCATATTTTCCAGTATTCTCAGGAAGGCCAAGTGGGGTTCCTGTGTTTGGGAGGGTGGTCTGTAGCAGGCTATAAACTGGAAGGCAGTTTTACCCACAGTTAGTTGCACATGGATAGTCTCTGATGCTTCGTGCTGTGCCACCAACCTGGAGGTGTGGGTATCTTTGACGAATATTGATACTCCCCTCCTTTTGTGGTTTGGTCCAAGTTTTGTGGCCGAAAAGCATGGTATGAGGTATAACCTGGTAGTGCTGGGGTGCTCTCGGGGAGCCTTGAACCAGGTTTCTGTTACTGCACAGATATCGATGTTCTCCATGCTAAGGAGAGTTTCGAGTGCATGCATCTTGAGGTTTAGACTTCTAGCGTTGAGTAGCATTACTCTTAGTTTCTTATCCCTTGTGATACCTATGGAGGTGGGTTTGTCTTTTGAGCCTTGCCTAAAAAAAGGCACTATGGGGGTAGCAAGAGCCTTTGCCAATATCCGAAAGCACAGGGGTGACAGGTGCAAGCCGTCCCTAGCGAAGCATCGTGGCTTGTTGAGCATGTCATTCCAGGCTGACAGGCGTTGGATCCCCTTTGAATGACACCAACACTTAAGCCAATTGTTGAAATTGATCATCTTGTCTTCATATTGTGGCATCATTCTTGGTGAGGGTATGATGCTACTCAAGGTCAGGGTCATACCGGCATGGGCTACATGCTCAGAGAGCTCCTCTATGTCCCTTTTCATCTAGTCCAGGGAGGTACATCTCAGGTCATTCACACCAGCATGGACAATGACTGAGTCATATTTGTACTTGCCTTGGAGTGACCTGAGTGCTTGTGTTATGTGGCAGATCCTAGTGCCCGACAGGCAGCTCACTGTGACCTTCTCCTTGTTCAGCCTGGTGAGCGGGACGTCAGTGTGCCTGACGATAGAGTCACCTATTACAAGTGTATCAAGTGTGTTGTTTAGCCTTAAGGGCTGTGACTGTTCGGCACACTGGCTTTGTGAGCTATGTGTTGCACGTGTTTTGTTTTGGGGTAGCGGTTGCTTGGGTGTCTGCTTTGGAGGTCTCTGCTGCTTAGGCAGATTTTTATTTAGAGCCTTCTCCTCCTGACTGGTTACACCAGTACTGAGTTGAGAGAGGTTAGCCTCCAGTTTGGCTATATGGTTGCATCTCTCACATGTGTTGGAATTTGTTGGGAGGAGGAGAGGGTTGTCTGTGTACATGAGGCAGTTGTAACATTGCCTCAAGATTCCCAGATTCACCAGCTGGACCGGAGAGGAGATTGACAACTGACCTTTGGACATGCTAGAATAGTATTGGGAATTCCTTTATAATTGAAAAAAGGGCCAATGGGGAACAATGTACTCAAGGGGAGTTTGTGAGGGTGTAGTGCTTTTAATTTTTTAGAGCTGACTTATATAATTGCTTTAGTGAGCAAGTGCCAGGTAACTTAAATGTAATGTGTTACAGGTAACTTAAATGCAAAAATGACAAACAGTAACTTTCTTTCAAGTGAAACAAGGAAATAAGTACAGTAAGCAATGCAGATATCACTAGGGATCCACAGAAGTGCTAAAAGCTGCGTTTTACGTGGAATTAGCATTTTGGGGATATAAACAAACAACAAGCATACAAATAAAGCTAGATTCAGCAGGCCTGGATCTATTCTATGCTACAGCAAACAAGGTGTACCAATTTCAGTAAGAAACAGTTAGAATATGCAGGCACTATAAGCCTCTAACCAGAAATTCCCTGCTCAGAATGGCAGAGTCCAGCCTCTCCTCCCACAAGAGTGCAGACCGCAATCCTTCTTAACGTAAAATAACTGGCCTGAAGCCCAAGTGCTTAAACCAGAACTAATACACTTTTAGAATAACAGACACTGAGCTCTCAATCAGCAGTTCCCAACTTAGAAGGATGTAAGCTACCTGTCCTGCCACCACAGTGCAGGCCACAAACCTTCCTAATGTAAAACAACTGGTCTGAAGCCCAAGTGCTTAATCCAAAAGACTTAGAAATGATAGCTACACTTTAATCAAGTTACTAGCAGCAGTAATAAATACAACTGAATACTTTAAAGAATGCCTGGATTTGTGCTCAAGTTATACAAACAAAGCTAGATTCAGCAGGCCTGGATCTAGTCTATGCTACAGCAAATGAGGTGTGCCAATTTCAGTAAGAAGCAGTTCAAATATGCAGGCACTATAAGCTTTAACCAGAAATTCCCAGCTCAGAAGGACAGAGTCCAGCCTCTCCTCCCACAAGAGTGCAAAACATGAACCCTCGTAATGTAAAATAACTGGCCTCAAGCCCAAGTGCTTAAACCAGAATTAATACACTTTTAGAATAACAGACACTGAGCCCTCAATCAGCAGTTCCCAACTTAGAAGGATGTAAGCTACCTGTTCTGCCACTACAGTGCAGACCACAAACCTTCCTAATGTAAAACTGGTCTGAAGCCCAGCTTCTTAAACTAAAAGGCTTACAATGAGTTACACCAAGCAGTAATAAATACAACGGAGTACTTTTAAGATGACGCAAAAGCAAAATAAAGTAGGAAAAAACACAAACACAGTAAAAGCATATAGATTTTTTTTTTTTTTTTTTTTTTTTTTGGAAAGAGAGGAGTAGCAGAAACTAAGCTGATTGGCTTTCTCAAATGCTCTCCCCGTACTGGGTAGAATGAGGTATTGACACTAGACTGGGAGGAGGGTCCCAGATCAAATTTATACTAGGGGCGGGCAACTGCAAAGCCACCAACTATAAAAACACTATACCAACATGGAGGGAGGGTGGGAAACAAACAGCAGAAATGTTACTCACCACTGAAAAGCAGCAGTGAGCCTTTAAATGAAAGTTTTAAACAGCTAAAGGAGCCACTAGAAAAAAGAGTTTAACTGCAACAAGTTATCATAAACAAACAACCCAACAGATGCTTAATAAGAGTGGACAATTTCCAGTTAATACCTCACACACAGTGAAACTAGCTAGAAAAAATACACAGTACACAAAGTGCTATAAACAACAAAGAAATAAAGAACAAAATAAACAAAAAACAGGATACTTAATGTTATATATTGTAGCTGCGAGTTTGCTGAGTGTCCTTCCTTCGATCAGCTCACTGTAAAATGGCTGAACACTCACAACTGAGCTTCTTAGGTAACAGAAAGTTGAAACCTGAGACAGCTTTTAAGAAAGAAATCTCAAAAGAACCAATGAGGTGCTTAGTCTAAGCTGTAGTCCAGGAGACCTCAGTCAGCCAGTGACCTCAAACAATTCTCTCTCACTGAAATGCCTGATGGCTTTGGCTAAAACAAGATGTCCCTGAATTATGTGCACAGACACACAGCCTCCACAAACACTAGGCCCAAATACAAGCCTGAATATGGAAATGCTACAAATATCCCCACTACTTAGAACAAACTGCAGAAATGTCACTCACAGGTGAAAAGCAGCAGTGAGCCTTTAAATGAAAGTTTTAAACAGCTAAAGGAGCCACTAGAAAAAAAGAGTTTAACTGCAACAAGTTATCATAAACAAACAACCCAACAGATGCTTAATAAGAGTGGACAGTTTCCAGTTAATACCCCACACACAGTGAAACTAGCTAGAAAAAATACACAGTACACAAAGTGCTATAAACAACAAAGAAATAAAGAACAAAATAAACAAAAAACAGGATACTTAATGTTATATATTGTAGCTCCGAGTTTGCTGAGTGTCCTTCCTTCAATCAGCTCACTGTAAAATGAGATGTGATGTTAAAAATGTGATAAAATGCATGTGATGTTACATTACATATTGTACAGCAACACATGTAACTATGTGAAATATAGTTGTGTTATATGTGCAGTAGTTCATAGGTTCATAGGTTCATAGGTTGGTATTAGGCTATCGGCCCTAGAGCCTATACAAGCCTAGCCATAAATATTCCCTGGCTATTTCTTCCCACCCTATTTACTTCCCTGGATTCCTGTCTATCAGGGCGACTGATGTGATCCCTGGGGTGAATTTCCTTTCCAACAGGCAACTCCAGGCTCGGTGGTTGAGAGACATCCACCTTCACAATACCAGCTAAAGCTTGTGGATGAAGGTCTGCAGGTGTCCCCAGGTTGGCCAGTAGCTCTTTGGTATGTATGAGTGGGGGCTGCGTGAGTGCCCCCCCACCTGTTGCACCTTGTTCCCTGGCGATTGCATTAACACACTGTTTCACCCATCTTATGAGGTCAGTGCAGTGTCAGCGCACCTGCTGATAGGTGCGATTGTGACCACCAACATCATTTACCCTCCTGCAGAGTTCCTCCTGCAGGATATACCACTGCTGTGCATCCTGTGGCACATGGCTGAAGAGTGTTGTATGGTTGTCGAGGAGGTATGGGACGAGGACCTCATCCTCCAAGCGGCAGTATGCTGGGAGTCTGCTACATGGCATACCTGGAAGACATAATGATGGAGACAGGTCACAGTAACTCACAGATGAAGTACAGAAGTACAGCTGAACATACATGTGTATCACATTTATTAAGATTACAAATACGTTTTTGCAAATCTACATGACACTAACACCACTGACATGTATAAGTCACACACATTTGACACTTACTGGTGATGTGATGTTATCAACATATATGTGCGTGTCATGTGATGACATTGCTCATACACCATGTGGATGTTGTCTTGACGTGGGCATGTCTGTTTGCCTGTATTGGTGTCTTTACCTATCAGCACATGCCTGGATGTGTTCACATTAATGCAATTGACCTTAATGCTGTGCATATGTCACATATGTAGTCATACATAGCCATTAGGGACATAACCTGTGACCCTGCAGACTTGCAAGCATGTATGTGTTTTGCGATATACATCTACATGGCACTGCACAGTTGTGTAGCATCCAGCCATGTATTGCCTGTGTTGCACATGTGTAACACATGGGACAATAGCTAACCTGATGGTATTTGCAGGGTTGGATATCAACTATAGCATGTATGGTAATAGTGATCTAATAGGCTATATGCCCTGGGCCATTTATGAGCCTAGGCAGAGAGGTTACCTAGCTGTAGGCAACACACAGGTAAGTTTTAGTGGCCAGTTCAAGCAGTGCCACAGAACTGATCCACAGGGTTACTGATATATTTGGCATGCGGTCATCACACCATGTCACATAGAGGGGTGATGTGCAGCTTTGCTGGACAGGTATACATAGCATGGCAAGAGTATGTTAATTGTACGGGACAGAGATCTGTCAGGCATGTTCTGATCCTTGTACTAGAAAGGTGGATGTCCATGAAGTATGTGTTTATTTGGGATCAGGATGTGTTAAGTGTAACATGTCCAACACCTCTGGATTGGACATGGCTTTATTCAGGGTAGGCTGCATGCTACATAGTGGAGCTAGGGATTGGGAAGGGCAGTGTAGGCCATCTACTCATGGACAATAATGCTTAAAGGAAATATGTGATCTATTATGGGTCACATGGGTGTTGAGTATGGCTGAGCAATTATCTCTATATTCCTGGATGGCACCCTGTCATGATTAGGGGTGCCACATATGACTACCTGCCTTGTGTGGTGAAGTAACTATCAAAGGAAAGAGTACTGTACAGCTGCATCCTATACACACAGTTGCCATTATGTTGACCGCTGCCTAGGTGATAGTTCATGGGTACAGGCTTTGTAACATAGGGGATAACAATGCAATACCTAGCTGTCAGATTGTGGCCATACGTCACACATCACACATCTGACACACTAAGGTCCTTCTGTATGTTGAACACAGCACACATTGAATCAACTATTGCTCCTAGTTCATACTTATTTGCAAACATCAATAGGCTGATGCCTTCTGTGTTAGTCTGTGTGGTATAGATAACAAAGAGGGGGAGTACCAGGAATGAACCCTGTATTACTGTGGCTGGCACTGGTTTGATGTGCGTGTATTAGTCAAGAGTCCTTCTGTAGTGTTGGTTCTGCCAGCAGTCCAGTTGCCAACCACTCCTGTGACATAGCAATATACACCTAGTTTACTGAGTGTAGCTGGAACACAGTATGGATGATGTTGTCCTACGGCCTGGCAAGGTCATGATATGCAATGTGAATCAACCCTACTATCATCTACATCTGTACTGAGTTCATCAAATACGTTGATCATAGTTCATGGCCTTACAGACCAGACTCAGCAGGGTAGTTGTGCACTATTTCCTATTATCAATGGTGTCTCCCTCTTTGTGGGGTGTGATAACTGTTTCTGTGCACCATTCGGTGTGTGCACAGCCTTACATGGAGCTATGACTTGAACATGATGTGTATGTGGATAGCTGATTGTTCTTACATTTGTGTAGGATACACCTTGGGATGTTGACAGGTCCCATGGAAGCTGAATGTATGGCTTTAGAGAGTGCAGCTTGCATAGTCGTTATTACAGAGGCCCTGTAGTATACACGGATATATTATTAAGTGCACCTGCTTTGGGGGGAGGTGGGAGTGGGTTTAGGTTCTCCAAGACCCTTTATGGATGAACAGGTGCTATTTCTGTAGGTGCAGTACTTCCCATGCATAGTGCTGTACTGCACAGCAGGTCTTGTTGTTGCCATTATGATTAATGACACAGCTACAGAATGCTCTGTGCTTGGCCTCATAATATGTGGCTGATTAGTTTCACAGTAGCTTTGTGTGCTTTTATATGGTGTATCTGCATCTTACTGAGGCTGACCAGGGATCACATACACTCATGTGTGTTCAGTCTTGCAACAGTTGCTACCTACTGTGGTACAGTTTAAAGCATGGTACCACCAGTTTGCCTTCTTGTTTTTGTTGGGTTGAATCCTGGTTCTGTTTCAATGGCACAATCACTGCACATATGTGACTGCTTAAGGTTCATTTCTGTAGCATTCAGCATTTGCACATGTATTGGCCATTTGCATGGGTGCCATGACAGTCAACACTCTGCTCTTAGGAAACATAACATTGGCGACTGACTATGTGTAGCATACTGTTAGCCCTGTTTGTGTGACTACTGTGATCCAGGTAATTGGGATCGATGGAATCCAACATGCCTTGAGCACAGGTGTTGGTACATGAGGAGTCTTCCCTGTTCATAATGGAATAGTTGAGAGTAGCCATTATTATGGTTCTGTCTCAGACCTAATCTTCCCCATTACAGCACATTATGACAGTTGGGAAATGCGCAGTATGGTGAGTGATCTGTCGCAAGGTGCAATTTGAATTCCACTTTGGCACAAAGGTAGCTGCTCAGCATAATGCATCTGAAGTTATGCAAGTGCAGCTAGCGTGGGGGTGTACATATCCTTCAGGAATATGGACACACCTGTGGTCCGTGTGTTCCAATAAAGGATAATGGGCAAGAGGTGAGGTATGTGTTATAACATGGTCATGCAGGTGTGCTTACCGGAGCATTGAAACATGTCTCAGCCACTGCACAGATATGTTCTCCATGTTAGGGATTGACATATGTTTGTCCATATAGTGTTTCTGACATGTATCATTGTGTAGCGAGACCCACAGTTTATAGCTTGGCTGTCCCTGTAACAGCAGTGGACCTTCACTTGAACTGTGCATGATGGAGACAATATAGGGGAAGCAATAGCCCTAGGTAGTATCCAGATTCCCAGGGGTGACAGGTGCAGACTCTATCTGGCAAAGCATCATGGTCTGTCAACCATGTTATCCCATCCAGACAGATACTGGATACCCTTTGACTTGCACCACTACACTAGACAATTGTGGAATACAATCCTTTTGTCCCTGTACTGCAGTATCATTCTGGCCAATGGCAGAATGCTACCCAGGCCATGGGACATAACTGCATGGGCTACAAGACCTGACAGTTCCTACATGTGTTTCCATGCAGTCCAGGCTACTGCATCACAGGTCCTGCACAACAACATGGAATATGCCAGAGCCATGTGTATAGTTCGAAAGGTGGTCTGAGTGTATAGGTATGTGGCTAATCATGGTAGACAGGCAGCTGACAGTATGTATGCCCTCGTATAGGTTGGTGTGTAACATAGTGCTAGAGTTTGCATTCATAAATAAGTACTGTTGGGCATGTTTCCAGCCACATGTTCTGAGGTGTGGCACAATTATGCAAACTATGTCATACAGTTTGTGTATTTCGGTGTCTGTCTCTTCCAGCTTTGGGGGGGGGGGTGTCACTTGTTTGGCCAGATGCTTAGAAGCGACTGTGAATGTGTGTGATTTCTGGTAGTGTGTGTGGGTGTCCTTACTGTGTTCTGGCAAGGGTATGTGTTGGTTGTGTTGATGAGATGCATGTGTTAACCTACACCTCATGACTGTCCAGTCCAGTCATGGCTGTAGACTGGGCTGCCTTCCAGCTTACCCCTGTAGCTGCACCCCAAACAATGTGTGGGGCATGGTGTTAGGTGGGTTTGGCAGTGTACATGGCATAGAGATTACATTCCCCCAGGATGGCCACATACACAAAGATGACATTTGTAAACACCAGTAGTTGACTAGTGGACATGCCTGTATGAGCATTCAGTACTACAAGTACCAAGTACTGTATTTAGTGTACGTATTGCTTATGAAGATATTTTAGACAGTGATGCTCACATACATACACTGGCTATTACGGAAACATTGTAGCTACCTTTAGCAGCAATCCTCCTCTGAGGAGCACACCACATCCTGTTAGTTGATTACAGATGATGCAAGTGTCTACAGATCTGTTTCCTTCTCTGGGTATATACTCACATATCCACCAGGACCATGGCGTCTGTTGGGCAAGACACCCACTCTCCAAACATTGTCATGTATCAATTGACTCTGATGCCACTATCAACATGATCAGGATATAATCAGATAGTGTAAGCCATCACCTGTGAAGCGGCTATTACACGTGGGCAGCTGTCTCCTACATCTTACACTCCTACTGCAGATGTTACACTGGATTTAAAGATGATATGCAACCTGTTTCATTACCAGTGCTGTACACTGCCTTACATACAGTACGTGCAAGCGGCTGTTAGGTTGGCATTGAGAGGTTGGGTTACACAAACCTGGTAGTTCAGTCAGTGTGTCTCTACTCTCAATATCCACTCTATGTAGGTGTGCAAATAGCTATTTGGCCCAGCCCTGTAACAAGGGTCACTACACATTTGCATAACATGTACACATGCACAGCTGTTATTGCTTGCAAACAATACTAGAGAGGTCCAGCCCTGTAACAAGGGTCACTACACATTTGCATAACATGTACACATGCACAGCTGTTATTGCTTGCAAACGATACTAGAGAGGACCAGCCCTGTAACAAGGGTCACTACACATTTGCATAACATGTACACATGTACAGCTCTTATTGCTTGCAAACAATACTAGAGAGGTCCAGCCCTGTAACAAGGATCACTACACATTTGCAAAACATGTACACATGCACAGCTGTTATTGCTTGCAAACAATACTAGAGAGGTCCAGCCCTGTAACAAGGGTCACTACACATTTGCATAGCATGTACACATGCACAGCTGTTATTGTTTGCAAACAATACCACAGAGGTCCAGCCCTGTAACAAGGGTCACTACACATTTGCACACTAGAGAGGTGGATATTACATGTGTTATGTGCATGGATAGTTACCTGGCTCTTCCAATTATCTTTGCTATCATGCTGCTAAACTGTCATATGAATACAAATCATATGTATCCTGTTATTGAGTATTGTAATTGCCAATAGACATAACTACTGTTTGAATAACATAACTGAACTGCTATGTAGAATAGAATACAGATCTGCCTAAAATACTGTACATTGCACAGTTATTGGCACAATATCCCACAATGCACACCATATTTGCACGGTAAGCCCACCTTTAACATGTTTGTCTTACTTATACACCCATACATATGTCGACTGTTACAATATATCGACATATACTATCCCCTGTTATAGCACATATTTGTTGGACCAGTCTTGACACTGACAGTGCCTGGAAGCGAATTGGTGGATTCCAAGCTCATATCATCCCTTGTGGTGTATGCAGAGTTTGCCTTGTGACCTACAGTAGTACACACATAGAATACTACAAGCATTACTACTGCTCAACAATACAATGCTACAAGATAGCTATTTCCACTATATGCATTGCTTACACTGTAATTCTTACAGAACAGGTACTACATACACAGACATACTACATGTTATACATACCTTCTTAGTGATTGGAGGTGTTATTGACTAGTATAATACTCATTTTCGGTTCGTCTTTCAGTGTTTTGTACTGTCCTACAGGTAGATACAGATGGTTTGAATGTGTGACAAGGCAACCTTTTATAGTTACAGATCAGTAACGTGTTCCTAAGTAGCTAATTACATGCACATCAGCTGTGCTGCTACTGCCTTAGCCAATATTATGGCTACAGTGGAGTATAATTGAGTACTCCACTTGGGCACTGTCCCTTTGCCTTATTTGTAGGAAGACAGCGTGGAAGTGTTGCTTGGAATCTATTGCAGCTGCTGTATGGAGATGAACAGTAATATATTGTGTGTAATGCCTAGAGGATTTGGTCTAAATGTGAGTACTGCTGTTATATTTCTGAACATTGCTACTTGTGCAGGGTTTGTCTGTGCCTAATACTTCTGCATATGTTTCAATCTGGCCAGGTTGTTTGACCAGTTCAAGGCTGCATAGCTATGCATATAATGTTAGAGGGTTTACAATGTGCTTACCAGACATATTTAGTTTGGTGTTACTGTGTAACATACTGTGCTGATAATCAGTACTCGGTAACACTTCCAGGTGTACAAACATTTCAACCCTCTGAAATGGGATTAGTTCATACAAACCCTGTTACATCAACAGCTGTTCAATTGTATAACAGCAACTATTTCACATAGGGGCATGTTAGTGTGTCTGTGTCCAGGTATGTTAAGGTTTCAGCAGATGTTGTACAGTAGTTGAATAATTGATTATGGTATGACAGTATGTATTGATGTAATTATTTTGGTTGTGGGGTAGATGTTGATGGGTGTACATAGCATATGGAGGTGTGAAGGAACCCCTTTTATGCAATGTCTATATGTGTGTGGGTGTTCTTTCCCTATGTGAACACCTATCCCTTAGTGGACTAATAATTTCAGGCAGATTCAATAAACACTGTTAAATGCTTCCAGTATAGCATGCAGGTACTGTTAGTCCTTGAATCCTTTTGGCAATACATTGAAATGTAATAAAGTTTTGCAAAATGAAAGCTGTCTGTGCATTTCTGTCAAAGATATTTGCAGTCATTGCAGTTGTGTTGGTGACTGTGTCCACAGAACATATTTGTACTAGTGTATTGGCATATACTCTTCATATGTTATGTCCATATTGTTTGGGAGGGGCGGAAAGTGTGATTGCTATGGTCCATGTTATACTCAGATATGAACACTTCGGATGCTATCTACAGACATGTATGTATGTGTGTGTGTACATATATATATATATATATATATATATATATATATATATATATATATATATATATATATATATATATATATATATATATATATATATATATATATATATATATATATATATATATATATATATATATACACACACACACATATATATATATATATATGTGTGTGCGTGTGTATATGTATACACACACACACACACACACACACACACACACACACACATATATATATATATATATATATATATATATATATAGAGATATAGATATATATATATATATATATATATATATATATATATATATATATATATATATTATTGCATATGTTTATCTGTACTTTCATAGATGTGTAGATTATATATCTACATATATATGTAGACGTGTATATATCGACATGTCCCTATGTATCTCTCTCTCTATATCTCTACATCTATATATGAGCATACACCTTTAATTGTGTACATGGCGGGTTGTTCTATTTCAACACATTCCTCCCTTTTGTTTTTTGACCTGTCTGCATACACCACTGGGCTAGGAACATCCCAGGTAGCTTAGTGTTAGGTTACTCTGAGGATGGAGTACATGGCTGCGGGTTCTACTCCTAGAAGGTGTTATTATTTTACCTCTCAGAGTAGGCACTGGTAGGGAAAGTGTGAATAACGCACATTTACATGGTTGTAAGCAGGTATGCCCATGGTCTGCATGATGTTAAGCAAAGGTTAAACCTGTGTAACACTTCTCCGTTTATGGTGTTTCAGCACCACTTACCGTTGCTCAAACCCGTGGAAAACTGCTTACAACTGCTTGAGTACTTTAATTCACCTGCATCCAACAGCCCTTATTCTGGCCCTCAAAATAACCTAACAGCTCTTGAACTTGGGACCATGAACACCAAAGTCACTGACTTTACCACTAAGGCATCTGAGATATGTACAAATGTTATGGTGTTTAGAATATACATTGTACTACAGACATTCCTCACCACTGAAAACAAATGTGACAGTCAGTTGGTGTACATATGTCTGATACATGTTAATGTTCATATGATTGTGAAATTAGGTGTTGCAATGTGACATGACAGGGTGTATTATGAATGAGAAAGGTTCTTGTTTTGTGTCCATTTTAAATTTTTCCCATACTCCATGTATACTCCTCCAGTTCACTTATTGGACATCCGACCCAGGCCCTCCTTGATGCATGATTGCATTACCCATCATTGCTCCCCCACACCAATTTCACATACACAACAACCACCCCTTCTATCATGAATTAGGTTAATATTAATTGTTATAATACCAGGGCTGCATGTGTTTTGTGTACACTCCAATTCCTTTGGAGTGCTTCTGTGTATAAATCTATATATATATATATATATATATATATATATATATATATATATATATATATATATATATATATATATATATATACATATTTCGTATTCATTTGTAACAGTAATACATATGTAGACTGGAATGTGTTGGTTCACAAATTACAGTACATTACAATGTACTGTACATATGTACACAAAGTGACTGTCCCATTTGTGATCATTACAGTGAAATGCATATGGTATAAGGTGTAGTCTCAAGACCATGAAACATGTATACACCTCAGATGGCTTAGTGGTAAGTCCCATGACTACAGTGTGCATGGTCCAGGGTTCAACACCTGCGATGCTTTACAAATGTTTGTACTCCAGAATAAGGCTCATTTAAGCAGTTGTAAGCATGTTTAAAAGTGTTTGTATGACATAATAGCAGCGGTTAAACAAACTTTGTAATGTATAACATGTGCATGCAAACACAGACACATAAGCTAACTACTCAGGATATATACATGTCAGTGAAGTAACATCTCACTATGTGCTGACATAACTTTACATTATCTGTTGACTGTACTCGCCAGCACACATGGGTTTATATGGATGTTTTGAATGTTTATTATACAGACGATTACTACCTATATATGCAAGCTGTGGTTATGGAATACTTTTGAACATGATAAACATCCCTGCTTTTATCAAGATTGGAACCTCGAATGCACAGATACTATGCAGATGCTGTAACCATTACATTGTTGACATTAATGTTGCTTCCACCTATTTCCTATTTAGATGATTTCTATGTGTAAGCTAGGCTAAGCAAAGGGTGGAGGCCCCCAAACTCACTGAGCTTCACGTACTCTTGAAATAACAACATATAACAAATATACTGTGAGACTATACATTACATTCCTAACCTCATTAGGCATAGCTCCTCACTGAAACACTTCAAGGGAAACCTTGTTGTGAGAATGGGTAACAGAATATACACCCCTGGGATCATGTGTCCCAGAACCATACAGCCAGGGGGTGGAGAGCCTGTCCAGTTTGATAGCTGTGAGACCTGTTGGGGGAATTGAATGGTGTTGAATATTCACATTAACATGCCCTCTTTAGATCACTAAGTGCCCCTATCACCCCCACAACCCCAGTCTTCAACAGCTTTCAACAACTCTGCCTGGAATTGCTTCATTGGCTATGCTTGACAGAGGCTCAGTTACTTCATCAATGGTGCGGGGAAATCCAACACACTGTAGCTATGCTTCTAATTACCCTTGGGCAGATAGATAGTAGGCTATCTGTGAACCTCTAAAGTGCAGGCCCTCACAGCCATAATATGTGAATAAACAGACCTTCAGATCACAATATACAGCGAGAAATCACCATGTAGTCAGGAAACAGTTAAGTACAGCAAGAACATACACATCACTGATACTTAGTCACTCCAAAAGCCTATCTTGGAAGCTAGAAGATTTGCATATGTTTAAGGCTTTCTATTGCTTACCAGTAGGTTACCTAGAGGAGAGATGAAAAACAAGCACAGATGGGGAACATGCATGCAATGATACCATACCGAAGTATGTGTCAGCCTTAGGCTTTGGAATATTGGCCAAGGCTATTGGCACCCCCATGGTGCCTTATTTAGGAGAGTCTCGAAGGTGAATACAAGCTCAGTAAATGGCACAATAGCAAATTCAATGAGAGTTATGCAACTCAACACCAGGGGTTGTGATCATAGCATGCATGCACTCACAGCACTCCTCAGGATGGACAACATCAACATCTGTGCAGTAACTGAGATCTGTCTTAAGGCTCCTGAGAGCACACCAGCACTACCAAACTGCAACCCATACCACTCAGCTACAGAACATGGACTGACACAGACATGGAGGGGCTGTATCCATATTCATCAGGGATACCTACACCTCGAGGTTAGTGGAGCAGCATGATACCTCTGAGATCATCCATGTGCAGCTAATATCAGCCACAACTGCAATGTAAACTGTGGCCTGCTACGGATCACCCACCATGACCCAGGACCACCACTCCACCTACTTGGAGACAGTGGAGAACATGACAGTCCTAACGCATACCCTGGCATTGGTCATTGTCAACTACCATTCCATTAACTGGGAAACTTACTCCAATACTCACTTCCAGCCCAGCACTTCTTGGAATTTATCACCTCATATGCCCTGTATCAGGTGGTAACCTCCCTAAAGTGGGGTGGAAACTACTAGAAGTGGTCATCACCAACATGGGCAATAGGTGCACCACAGCAGAGGTTAACCACTCACTGGTTTGATCTGACCATGAACTAGTCACTGTTACCACACCCAAGCATCTCCCTCACCCACGAATACCACAGTGTATACCTTTTCTACAGCTAAATTTACACTACTAGTGACAGGGGTGGGGAGTTAAGGGGAAACACTGCTTAAGACACAGACAGATTTACAAATGCAGTCTATAAGCACATGCATGGATGTATGGATCGTGCCATCACTGGTAAACCAAGACTCACTCCTCCTAGACAAGGACACCAGTCTGGTGGACTTCTACAATAAACAGGCTATACTACAGAAGTAGGACAGTGTTCCAGACAAACAGTCAATCCCATGAAGGCCAGACATCCGTGACCACTATTAATATGATATGTAGGTCCCTCATGACAACATCCAAGGCTAACATCAGCAGGAGAGTACACAAGGATTCGAAAGATAACCACAAAGCCTTCTTTGGCTATGTCAAGGATCTATGTGGTGACACACAGATTTGCACTGTGCCAGTGAAATATAACACAAAATATGCTGACCCTACTGATATCGCCAACATCCTTGCAGATACATTCAGTGCATACTTCACCCTCTAAAGAGCCCACAACACTACCTGAAAGGTACAGTATCCCACACATCAGAGACACATAGATGGAAATAGCCCTCTCTAACAGCAGAACACAGCATCAGTGGAAGCAGATGTTGTCCCAGGCTGCACCTTGCAAACTGTACAAGACAACCTGACCCCCCCACCTAATTAAGCTTTTCAACCTCAGCCTCTCCACAGGCTACATGCCCATACAATGGCGCATGGCAACTGTTATTCCACTCCATCAAGGTGGAATCACAACTGACCATGGTAACTCCCACCCCATAAGCCTGACTAGTCTGGTCTGTAATGGTATGGTTCGCATCCTCATGGCACTCATTAACAAAGACATTGTTAACCTCCGAACACGTGACCCAACCAGGTCAGCTTGGTTGAGTGCAGTTCATGCCTACTGAACCTGTTTGATGTCTTACATACAATCACCAAGACATTAGATGATGGGGGAGGTGGTTCACACATACTACCTGGACCTCACCAAGGCTTTTGACACCATGCCCCACTCAGGTATTATTGATAAACACACCAGCCTGTACATACACCCATACATCACAGGTTGGGTTGCCAACGGGCTTACACACAGAACCCAGATGGTACGACTATCTGTCTCCAGGTCCAACTCTTGACCAGTCACAACTGGTGTCCCACAGGACTCAGTCCTGGGAGCCCTGCTGTTTGGCATATACGTCTCAGAGGTACAGGCAAACACAGGTGGACTACGGCAGACCATGTTTGGCAATGACTGCAAACTGGTAGCCATGATTGATAGTCCAGCTGATACAGACATCCATCAAGGGGCCTCACAAACAACGTCACAGGGTGTCAACGTCATGGCCTCCAGCCAAGTGCCACTAACTGCATGGTCCTTCCATTGTGGAATTGGCACCCACACATTAACTTATAAGTGGCAGCCACTTTAATACAAATGAGGTAATGGGGAATCTGGGGACTAAGGTAGATAGTGATCTTCCCTTTGACAATCCTATCTCCACAGTAGTTAGGACATCCTTCTATGTAGGCCATCTGACTACTAAAGGATTCCCATCTAGACATACTGGGGTTATAGTGCCCCTTTACTCATCACTCATCAGTCCCATCATAGGGTATAGTAATCCATGTGGGATGTACCTCAGAGGACACGTCCAACAGCTGAGGGGTCCACGAATGTACCTCACTAAGAGGAATACTGGCCACCAACATACTGCCTATGCAGCTGAACTGAATAAACTCCTGCTTTTCTCAGTGGCGTCTTGTTTACCCAGAGATTATCTCCGCTGACCAACACAGCCGTGTCAAACTCAGGCTTGGTGGATATGCTCCACCTATGGGAATCCATGTCACAGTGAGCCACACACCGTAGTGAACTGAACCTTGCCACAGCAATAACTGGAAGATGCTGGAGGACAGCTTCCTGTCACAGACACTCCCCCTACTTTGGAACAACATCCCTAACTACATTATACAGAGCCCCTCACTAACACTCTGCAAGAGAAACCTTGAAGAGTAGATGGGGAACAGTAGATGCACCCCAGGGATCCCACCATTGGCTCTGCTCCACAGAGGGACAGTTAATGAATCAATGGGGTGGCAAAAGCTGACACATTTTGGCTGGGCTTATGAATGGCCTCTGGCAGTTGGCCAAGTACCTATCTATGAATCTATACATACAGTATCTGCATATGCTGATAGCTTAATTTACTGTTCAGGTGTTGACTTACCTTGTGCCAATGGCAGTTGTGTGTGCAATAGTTGAGGGCTGCCTATGTTGGATGCACACAGTAGACTGCCTATATATGACGATTTATAGGTAGTCTTGTGTGTGTGTGTGCCATCCATTTTTACTGTATGTGCAGGTGGAGAAAGGTGTCAGTCCCTAGGTGCCTACACTGTCAGTGTGTGTGCTATACGTTCCCTCTTTGCCAAGGCATGGGTATACTGGGCATGTTTCCATCTGCCTACTGGGGCTGGCTCAGGGTATTTGTGGTCTGAGTACCACTGTGCCTGTGGGGCCCTTGGCAATGGTGGTGGGCTGTGAGGGCCTTCACCACTTTGTCTTTGCTGCAGCTGTTTTCGCAGGACCATATTGAAGATGTGGGCACATGTGTCTGGAGAGTACTGCAAGCCTCCACCAGATATGTCCAAGCAATGGAACCGTGATTTCAGCATCCCAAACATATGCTCTATGATTATTCTGGTTTGTGCATGTGCCTCATTATGGCATTCCTGCATGGGTGTGTGTGCATTTCTGATGTGAGTCATCATCCACGGTTCCAGTGAATAGCCAGCATCCCCTACCAGGTGGCCATTTGGGATATCCCCCTGGCAAATAACTGATACAGCTGTGAGGCATGCCAGATGTGGGAGTTGTGATAGCTTCCAGGGCTGCCAGCACACACATCCATGATAATGCCCTGGGCATTGCATATGACCTGGCAGTTGATGGAGGGGTATCCCTTGCGGTTTATGTAGCATCTACCCTGCTCACCGGGTGGTGACTTGATGTGTATGTGCGTGCAGTCTATTGCACCCAGTACCTTCAGGTATTCTGTCACACGGTGGAAGAGATGCATATTGCTGGCCAACTCCTCCTGCATTCGGGGGAAGTATATATGCTCATTGGCATGTGGTAACATGGCATCCAGGAACTGGTGTAGTACCCTGAATGCTGCTGCCTGTGAGATCCCCATGATATCCCCAGTTGGTCTTTGAAAGGTACCTGGAGCTAGTATTCTCAGGCTTACACATACCTTTGTATCCACTGGGATCGGTTCCCCTCTATTTGTTCTGGCTCTGAGGTGTGGCCGGCACAGCTCCACAAGTTGCTGTAGGATGTCCCTGTCCACCCTGTAATGCTCTACTATCTCCAGATCATGTAGCCCCTGGTAAGTTACGCTGGGTCTGAGCACTCTCCTCCTCCTCTGGTGCCTGAGGTGATGATGTGCATCATCCTCCATACCACCTTCAGTCTCCAACACATGCTGGTGGATCAAAGCTATGGCAGCCCCTAACGTGTACATAATAAAAGTTCGCTGTCTGTATACACCACTGGTGCAGAGTGTATGGGAATACACAAAGGTGTGTGAGGTGCTTTCACACTTTATACTATTGTGCTATGGATGCTGCTGATGTTAGTGGGTGTGTATGAGCTATTCCAGCTGCAGCATGTCTTAATTACGGGTTTTGCAATGAGTACTGCAAGTGTGGGGCCTTTACTCTGGAGATCTACTTGCCTGTCTTGATTAATCTGCTGCCTTTTAATTCACTTTTAAACCTGGATCCCCTCCCATTATCAGGCATGCATCTACCTGCCGTCTTTCTTGTTTTGTACTTTTCCTACCCAGTCATGGCAAAATGTGCCTTGTAGCTGATATACTGCAAATCGGCTTTGTTCTGCTTTGACACTTTACTGTTATCTTTGCAGTACAGCCCCTCCCCTTTCCTGTTCTGTAGGTAGCTGCTTGCAGCCTTGTTAGCTGTTGTCAATTGCCCACTGTAGGCTCCGAGGTGTTAATTAGTCATTTGTACTCCAATTTCACTGCTGCAGCATTTCCTTATTTCTTTTCTATATCCATCCTGTTTCAGCTGCAGTGCATGCCTTGCAAACCCGTTTACCGGGTTTACGCACGTTTTCATCTCCATTCACATGCATACTCGGTTACCTTGTGTACTCTCAGCTAAGCATAGTTATGGCCAATTCAACACACCCTTATCCTGCAGCTTTGCCTAGCTAAGGGCAAACCGGTTTAGCAATGCTCCGATGTGCTTATAGCAATGGCGATACACCCCTCTCTTGATGTCATCTTTATCTCAGGGGAACACCTCGGTGTTATAACGCATTGCTGTGAGGTGCATCCTTACACCAGCGGGGAATGTGCAATTCAGTATTACTCCTCTCATTTGCATGGCATTGCCTACTTATTTCTAGCTACTGTGCATAACACTGTCACTGCCCCTTAGCAACCCTTGCAGCATAGTATGGTGTAGCATGCCTGCCATTGACTATTATGGGGAAATCATGATATGTGTTTCATTGCCGTTTTATTCTATATTTTTATATATTCCTTGCGATCCCCTTTGTGCACCGCTGCCCTGCGCTTCCACGTTGCGATAGTGCGACTAAATATATTAAATGTTAATTTTATATTTTGTACATTTTTTTTTTTTTTTATGCCAATGGCTGTATATTTATCCTTTGGCATATATTAACAATATAATATATGTGTTTGGTTGGATGTCATGGCTTAGATTTTATGTTTGCAAAAATGTAAACCGTTTTCTATGGTTTACATTTCTGCATGCCTACACTACGCCTCCACCACTTCCTGAATTGCTACATACCTTCATTTGCATGCTACACTGCTGCATATGGGGTAATTAGCATACAGGGCCCAGAAGTTGTGTGGGCATAGCGGATGTAGGTAGTGCACATGGAAACAGCTCGTACCTGAATCGCTCGGTGGCCATATTTGGTGTTAGAACACAGACACTATGCCTGCACCTGGCACAAGCTTCATGAATCCCAGCATATGACTTAGCTATGGTTTCAGTGAGTGGTGACAAACTATTAATTGCCCTACTCACTACAATCAAGGTGTACATTTATTACTATCATTATTATGATTATGATTATTATTATTATTATTATTATTATTATTATTATTATTATTATTATTATTATTAGTGGTGCTGTGGAGGAGATCAACTCCTTAAATAAATCTTTCAAAAGTAGTTGAATACTTTTCTGGTTACAATAATGACAACTTTCGTTCAAACATGCATGCATTTATTCATTTGTTGTTACTCATGTTTGTATCACTCAATGTCAATGTAACCAGTGCATATCCTTGTTATCAATGAAGAAAAGCAGAGATAGAATATTGGTAGGTATGCCATTCTATAAAACGGCACAAATGCATTCATCCATACTGCAACCATATTTATGGAAATCTAGTCCCAGGAATGCCAACAAACAGAAACAAAACGGTAAAAAATGGATGGAGGTAACAGACACACAGTTAAAACAGCATTTGGTCTTGTGGCAAAGAAGGTCTGAGGATGATACACCTGACCATCACCTTTATGCCCTACCCTATGCAAGAAGTGTGCAGGTGATGTTTAGCATACCTTAAAGCAATGGTAGACTTTGGTAAACTAGATGGACAGTGGGCTTCACAGCAGGGAATTTGTAAGGAATACTGCAGCAATGAATGTAAGGACATCACACATGGCTTAGTCAGTTTTCCTTAAGCTATGACTGGCATTTCAGAGTTATGTCATTTTATTTCGAGGATAGTGATTTGAAAATAATTTTGAAAGTTTCAGTAATCTGTTCAAGAATCAGGTGCATCTGGTTGTTGTGGTTTTTGCTGTTGAAGGGTATCACCTTATGAACATTTGGGCTTGCAGCTATATGGAAACTCCCTGCTGGTCAGAGCATGAATTCATATTCCATAACACTCAGTACAGCACTGACCAAGGGTGGCATACCTTAACTGCTTCTATTTATGGTTGCCCATTAAAAAAAAAAAGAAATAAAGAAAGAATGAAAGGGGGAAAAAATCAGAAGAAAAGAAGATAAAGTGAGTAAAGTCTATTAAATGCAAAAAATAATAAATAATAATAATAATACATTGAATATGATACAAAGCATTGGGAAATAATACACTATAGGTAGACTGATTAGATTAATTTTTAAATATGTTTATCCACTGGCTAACATAAACTTCTAATGAGGTGCTATAAGGTTTCCTTTGCCACACAGACTGTCTTACAGGGGCATTTTAATTTGATTTCTGGTGTGAATCATGAGATTGCACATTTTAAGACAGGCATCCTGGATGAATACATACATCTATGATATCCATTTAAGCATTATCTACTTGATGGAAAATATCTCTGTTCAGGGAACTGAATTGTCATAATTTGAAAGAAAGAAGTTTTTAACTCCCTTACTGTCATTGTTGATGGGGGAACCTCCCATAACCATCTCTTGTATTATAAACAAAAAGAAAAAAGTGTGGGTCAAAGTGAAACGGGGTTTGCCATGTTAGATATGCACATCAAAATAATTTAATGACGGTATTTTTTTTTTTTTTTAGTATTATGTACAGTAACCAAGGACTGTATTAATGCTAGGAGCTATTGTTATAAACTGGTTTCTTCTCTGTTATGGTAAACAAGTAACTATGTTTCAACATTTCTAGGATCTTCTTTCCTGCAGGGTCTGAAAAACAGATGGAAACATTTAACCTGTGAGGCTCAGGACCCTTTTTTTTTTTTTTTTTCAAAATTATAAACTGCAAACAATCAAGACAAGAATTCACACAACAATTGTTGACTTTAACAAGCTACAGAGTCAGATCAACCTGCAGTCAAACCACCAGCTAAAAAGCCATAGCATAGAAACTGGAAAGATAGCACTAACTCTTCTGGACCATTGACAGATGCTGCAATGGGGGAGCCAGTTCAAGGAAGTGAAGGTAATAATGAAGATATGGGTATAGGACCCTTTTGTCTGGAGTAGGGGTTAGCTGTAGATGAATATTTAGAAGAGCTCTTAGTTTCTTTACCAGACAATAGTAGAAGGAGAAGTTCTTATATGGTTTTACAAAGGAAGTGTGGCACAAAACATTTCACAGATAGCACCAGTCCTCAAGGGTCTCACCAGCCCATTTAGGACTATCCATCCACTTCAACAGCCATACTAATTCAAAATGTTCTTTTTGTAACTTCTGAAAAAGTAATAGCAGCTGACTCAGACCTTAATTTAGCAAAGTTTTTGGTCCCCTTGGTATTAGGCAACAGAGACAAGACCACTCATAGTGGTTCAAAGATCAAGGCTCATGTACCCGCAAGTATTAAAAAGTAAGCTGTCCAGGGTGGCTACATAGATATTGTAGACTTGATATGGTAGGAATCCAAAAGTTTCTTGGGTCAGAAAACACAGGGTCAAAAGACCTTGTAACTGCTGTTGCTGCTTTTATCATTAAAAGGAGCTATCTGGATCCTTCAAAATACCCAATAAATATGATTTCCCCTTTATGTGGTGTAAAAAAAAGACCTATATATAAATTTCCATGAAAACAGTTTCCAAGTAAGTGAAGATGTAGTTAATTTGGATGATAGAAGAATTAATCATTTGTCTTCTTCATTAGGGGGTTTGCTTGTTAGAGATTGCTTGTTGGAGATGTAAACTAGACGTGAAAGCTGATTGGTAACATGCATTTTTTGAATGTGTTGAAATTAAACCATATTGGGAAAAAAAATCAATGACTTCTTACAAGCTTTATTCTCTGACAAATTCTTACTAACCAAATATTTGGTTCTTTTTAATACCCCAATACCTGTGTGTTACAAAGTTGAAATATCCAATACTGTGCAGCTTATTGTCAATTGTAAGGAAAGTAATAACAAGGAATTGGAAAAGTGATTCTCTTCCCTCCTGTAATGAATTTTGAAACATCACCTTCAAAGTGAGTCATTTAGAGATTATTACAATAAGAACAAGAACTACAACAAACACTTCCTCATGCAATTCATGGAAAAGACTAAGTGACCCTTAGACAAACAATAACTATTTTCAGAAATAATTAAAATTATATATCTGTATTTATTAGTGTATTTGCAGACACCCCTTGAAATAGTTGTCTTATTAGCTGGTTGTTCGTTGTTTTGATATTTAATACTTGGTTTAAGTTCTAATTTCTTGTTACATTGCTAATGAAAAGTTGTTATTGTTAATCTTGTTGTTAAAATTCTAATAAAAATATTTGAGAAAAAAAAATACCCAAAACACTTTGTTATAGCTAATGCATACCTACCTCCAACATCCTCATTATCAAAATTCAATACCCTCATCCAACAAATATATGATAAAGCTCCCAAAAACTGTAACCTAATCATTCTTGGAGACATCACCCTTAGTTACTTAGGACCAAAAGCCATCAATATGTCAGAACTCCTGGGCCAGCTTAAGTCTCACCTAAATTAACTCTGAAACCACTAGGCCAAACCTTCTATCCAATGGACATACCTTACTAGATCCTGTAATAAGTAATAATCCTGCATTGATATCTATCCTTACCAGACATACATCCTTCTTCAGTGATCACTGCCCAATAACCTTCTCAGTATGTAATCTAATGTTAAAATATAAACCTAAACTTATCATCTTCAGATCCAAAACCATTTAGGATATCAGTAATCTTTAAAAAAATCCACATTGTCAACATTGATTGGTCTCACTTACTTGCCATAAAAGACCACAGCGAAGCAGGAAACAACCTTACTAATACTCTACTGAATTTGGGAAAAAATTTTTTTCCCTTAGTACCAAGGCTACTTCAACTGTACAAACATGACAGGGTATCTAATTAACTCAAACTTCTCCTCAAATAATGTGAAAAAGCATGGTAGAATTAGAAATGCAACCCCTCCACAGACTCACAAGCCAAATATTCTTCACTATGCATCATAGCCAAGCAATCCACTCTCAGACACAAAAACAACCACTACCAATACAAACAAATCTCACTTTTAGCCAAACATAAAAGATTCTGGAGAGATATCAACCAGTTACCTCATCAAAAATGCAACACAACTCCTCTCGCCCAAACTCCTCTAACACCACCACATACAGTTTCTCATACCCTGATGTCCTCAATAAATTCAGCTACCTGCCACACATCAACAAACACAAAACTACCACCCCCACAGTCACTCTTTCCCTCCTTTGCATTCCAGTGTTCCACTTCAAAAAGATTAGAATCAAAGAAAGTAGAGTGTAACACAATTAAACCACATACAAACAAATACTCCCCCAGTCTCAGATAACCTAGCCCCTTGGTTCATTCACCTTTGTAAAGAATTCAACTCCCACCCTCTCACTCACACACACAAACTCTGCTAAACAAATACAATTATGCAACAAATATGGAAAACAGCAATAGTCTCTCCTATTCCAAAACTACCGAAACCAACTTATGCTTTTCACTTCCATTCTATTTCAGTACTTTCCACTTTAGGTAAAATACAAGAAGAATTATCTACAACCAAATTGCTGCTTATTTACCTCAATACCATCTTCCATCCAGGAAACAACATCAGTTCTGGTCTGGAAACAACACTATAACAGCTATATTTATTGCCTCACAGATGACATCCTATGTTTACTTACTTCACAAAAGCCTTTGCTCTGAATAATCATAACTTACTATTTGTCAAATTAACTGAAATAGGCTTTAGTGATGATGCAAAATCTTGGTTTGAAGACTACCACACCAAAAGATCTATCAGTATGAAAGAAGGCACCGTGTCCCTGTAAACAGCTTCTCTTTTGAAACAGCTCCCCGGGGTACCACTTTAGCCCTTCTGCTATTTTCCATATTTATCAACAAACTCCCATCTGATCATTTTCAGATGCTTCTACTTTTTTATGCAGATCACATCCCACTCTATTATACACACTTAGCTCCAAGATGATCTCCAAACCCTCAATCAGTAATTAATAGGATAGAAACTTATACTCAATTCCTCAAAAACAAAAGCAATGTAATTTGGAAACAACGAAAAAATAGCCAGCACACTCAGCTTCCTTAATATTAAAGATGTTAACAATATCACCATAGAAACTATCACATACTTCAAATACTTTGGCATTTGGCTAGACCAGTCTCTTAACTTTCAACTACACATTCAAAACACATGCAAAATTATCAACACACTATTGTTCTGAGGAAATACGCTATCACCTCTTTTGTCTAAGCTGGCCAAAGCTGTCATAGGAAAAGCAATAGACTTAATTCGGATATGGACTACCCATTATAGCTGCAGCCTCAAATAAAAATGCCACCCCATCTTATTCATTTATTTGACATTTGTTTATCTGGAAAATCAGACTGGGCCAAAAAAGTGTTCATTTTCAGTGGAGGCCCATGGAGAAAAGCTCCACAGGCATATTCATTCAAAAATCACGTATAGATATTATAAATCACAAAGTATCAGTTTACATTACAAAACATCAAGTATAACTATTTAAAATCACAAATTTTCATGATGCACTATAAAAATTAAGAGAGAAAAATGTTGCAATGAGAAAACCATAGAATATATGTTTCATAGTAGAGTGCAATGAAAAACAATAGCGAGTTGGAGAAAATATGTGAGGAAAAACTCAATAGTTATAGTATTTGTTGTGCAGATTTGTATGTTATAAATGAGACCTGAGACAATTCTAATAACATATTTAAAAAGATATCAGAGATTACATGATTTGAAACAGTGAGGGGAAACTGAGCGATGTCTTAGTATGAGAGATAGTGTTCATATTATGGTTATAGAAGGAAGAAGGATGGAGAAAAGCAGATTATAAGAAGAGTACAGGGTAGGGTGTCTTCTGGTAGCTTAGGTGAATAGGAAAGAAAGAGAAAGAGGTAGAGGAAATGGATAAGGTAAGGTAGTGGAAAAACAAAAACAAGAGTGGAGTATGAAGCTGGAGAGGGTTGTGAAGTGTGATTTAGGCTGAAGGGGGTCAGTGTAGTAAGTAAGTTCAGACAGGATTGGCACATGACCAGGTCTAAGATTATGCCAAATATTCTTTTAGGGAACATTTAAAGGTGGGTAGGTTAGAAATAGTTCTGGTGGTTAGAGCTAATGTGTTTTTTTGTTTTTCTACTGAGTAGGAGTATAGTCTTTGTCCAGGGGATTTAGTTGGTTTATTGATGGTGAGAAGTTGTTTGTCTTTGATCTAAGAGTTTTTTTTTTTTTTTTGGAAAATACATGTTGATTAAAGGAGTAAGAGCTGGGCAACCTAATGGTTTGTGTATGACTTTATGTATTGTTATACAATGAGTGTAGGAGAGGTGGAGGGGGAGAACCTTCCAGCTAAGAGTATGCAGAGCTTTACAGTGGTGGGTAAAGGGGGTGAATTAGTAGCAAACTTGGCAATTTTGTTGCAGCATCTTTCAAGTTTATTTATTTTTTTTATGGAGGACTGTAAATTGGTTAGAATTAGTGCTCCATAGAGTAGGAAGGGCAGAAGGTAGGTTTTGGCTAAAATATTTTTTGTAGATGTTCTCAGAAAATGTTTGTTTCTGTATAGCATGCTTAGTTTTGATGGGTTTTCTGGGTTTATATCATAAGATCGAATGCACACAATATTGAATTGTACTACATCAAACAGCAAACCTCGAAAGCAGAAAATTATGAAAGCTCAGAATGTCGAAAAGTGAATACACGAGCAGCAACACTTTGCCATCCGCTCACCCGTGCAACCTGACACCCATCACTAACAAACAGACACCATGCCTCCATAACCGACAAGCCTGCAACCTGATCAAATGCCCTACAAACAACATGTGCTCAACATAAGCAGCAATATAACGAACTGGCACATTAGCACATGTGCCAATGGACTGTAAAGGAAAGTAAACAGCAGAAGCCGGCACATATCCCACACCGGCATACTGGTACAAACCAAACCAACACTACAGTCCCCACAATTCCCACACTACAATCCCCACACTATGCACACACTATTTACAGTGACTAAACTATTTACAGGTGTCAGTACGCCGTACTACTGTAGCATTCACCCTACAGTGTCAAGAGGGTAGCTATAGCATGTACAAACTCAACAGCGGTATACTCTGACCTGCAATGGATCAAGTTCTCCAGCCTCTTCCGCCTTGCCCTGTGCTTATATTTATTTGAAGATGGACAGCAGCCTGACCGCATTAGTATCCGCATATTGTCCACCCTGTTCTGCTCCCTGACAAGGACATTGATGACAGCAAGTATGTTGGCAATGCGTCTGCCTAGTAGGCACCAAAGACGCCATCACTCCACATAATTCTGTGTCCTGGATAATGACAGTTCATTGATGTCATGCACATTCCAGAATTCCACTGGAAACATCGGCAGGAATCACTGTACACCTGCCATCTGGGTCTGTTGCTTTCTGGGACAGCCTGTAACGTAGACTTCAGCAAAGTACACCAGCAACTCCTTTCCACCTGGGTGAAATATCTCACTGATACACCTGAATGCCTCACCTACATCATCCACACTTAGGAATGCCAGGGCTATGAGCCGTTTAACATCCAACTGTAGAGAAGCATCCTTCCCATATACACTTGCTAGGCCAAGGGACTGTACCTTTCTCCACACTGCCTGTGTGAAATGAAAGTAGCATTCCTTGCTGCCCATGGCCGTAAACCTATGCCTGACACTCTTTATTGTAGCCAACCCAAAGTCTGTCAATATGTACTGTACCCTATAATGTAACTGCATGGGAGACAATAGCTCAAAAAGACACTCCCACAGGAAATTGTATGCCCTATACGACTTCTTCGACATGAGTGTGTACACTAGAGGTAAACATTTAGTGGACACTGCAAAACTCACCAGGGCATGGATGGTATATAACTGCCTACATAGCCTACCCTTGGTTAGGAATATACCATCCATGAACCAGATCTGCGCACTACACAGGTCACACAGATTCCCTTCTGTGCTAAACACTAGCACATGTGTATTTGTGTGGATGTCTGCCCTCCGTGCTTGGAGGAATGTGCCATGTTTCAGCATACATGTGGTTGTGTCAACCACACCAAGAGTAGTAGCCACAACCTTGTATGCCCACATATTCCATTGCCTAACTCTATTGATCTGCTAGAGCATGGACCTTCTGGATGGCAATGATGTTAGTGTATCTGCAGACGTACTACTAACAACATCATCCAGCAGCAATGCTGGAGTGCCTGTACTGCACCTTGCACTCTCCTTTAGGCTATGACAAGGCCGGTACTTCTCCATTTCAGCTACATTGGGGGCATGCAGGTGACCAACTGTCTTCACGAGATGTTCCCTGCCCACCTCAGTCTCCGTGATAGCCCTGCCCCTACATTTCAGTGTAAACTTACTTTTACAGCACCAGTATGTTTTCTTTCCATTGGATTTCTCTGCATTGTACAAATACCCATCCAACTCTAATAAGCCTGACCTCTTCTGGGACAAGACACATTCATACAGTGACCCTAGAATTCCGGGAGTGGTGGTTGGGGAGGTAGCGACAGCCATGTTGCTATTCAGTCAGAGCATTGCGCACAAGGAGCGGACGTGGAATCCCTTCATTTATTCTTCCACAGTGTTGCATTTACTATTTCAACATTGCACTCTCATGGGGATATCTGCAACTGTATGCTTGTCTGATTTGTATATCTTTTTCCATGGGACTACGTTATTTCTTGTTATCCTGCAGACTGACAGTGGTTCGGGGGGTGTTACTGTTATCAGTACAGATTAACCACTGATGTCAGGATGTGATGTGGTTCACAGAGGGTGTTCTTCCTCTCATTCAGCATGTTTCATGGACATAAGCATTCTGAAGGCCAACTATGCATGACAGCAGTTTCCGTGTTTGGAATACTGAACTTTCGTAATTTTCTGCTTTCGAGGTTTGCTGTTCGATGTAGTGCAATTCGATATTGTGTGCATTCGATCTTATAATATAAACCCGGTTTTCTTGATATTGTTTTGGATATGGTTTACAAACTATCTCCAGTAAAATCTGTCATCTAATTACTAACCCCCACAACAATGAACACCACTGCCTAACTCTTGCTAAAGCTAAATGGCTCCCAGCACATTTGAGATCCAACCTCCTACTAGGATCATTAATTCACATAGCCCTTTCTCCTGAGACATTGTCCCCTCTCATTCATAAACTTTTCACCAAAACCCACACGTATAATATCAGTGGTATTTCTCACTCTCAATCCGCCCTACTTCATTGCACTGACCATGCATTCTACATCCTAGCACCTAACCTATGGGACTTTATTCCTCTGTCAAGTTCAGACATACAAAGCTACTTGGTCTTCGGACAACAGCTCAAGAAACACCTCTTCGCCCAAGCTAAGTGCAGCTGCACTCACTCCTGTCACATTTTATGAACCCTGTAGCTCTCTCCCACACCCTTTTATCCCAGTTTCATTCTTACTTATCTCATTTTGTCATCCCCTTACTTACTGCCTCTCATTCAACATACTTCCCTCTTCCCTTTGTAGCTCTCTCACACCTCTACTCCTTTCTGCTCCGCTTTCTCCTACATGCCCTACTCACATTTTCATTGTCTTCTTTCCATGATATCCTTTCTTCCAACTATTTTCATTTGCCTCTTCTAATTTCTTCATACCTCTCTATAATGATATGCTGCTATCCCTGTAGCATAAGACATCTCAGTCATTATGGCTACATCTTATCCATAATGCCTGATAAGCATAATTCCATTTTTGCATCCATGTTTTCACATTGTTAACTGTTTCTTGAACTAAATGTTGCAGTGTGTGTGTGTGTGTGTGTGTGTGTGTGTGTGTGTGTGTGTGTGTGTGTGTGTGTGTGTGTGTGTGTGTGTGTATTTGTTTTTTAGCATATCCTTGTATCTGTAAATATGGTTTGCTCATTTCTTATATGATCCTGTTCACCTAGACTGTACCAGCAAATGGTCCATTGAGATCACTGCACTACCCCAGTAAAATAAATACATGCATACATACATGCATACATAACTCATTCTCTGATCAAGACCACTAAGCTAGCGGAAGAGCTATCCAATTACCCCAACATGGAAGCAGCTCAGTTTCTCTTCTAATGGTTTGTGTCAGGTTTTGATATATGGTCCTCTCCTGCTCAGCATTCCAAAGTAGTAAAATATTTATCCTCAGCCAAAAGTAGAGAGGTAGTAGTTAACAAGATGCTTGGGAGGGAGATACAGGTGGGAAGGATCACTGGTCTGCTTACACAACCCACCTTAGAATTCCTTTAAAATTTCCCCCATCAGGATGGCCATGAAGAAGAGCTTAGGAAAATTCTGTTTAATTCATCCTCTTTCCCACCCATAGGGCTTCTCTGTCATTGAGTTTATAGATAGAGAAGTAAGCAAGGTTCAGTATGCATCACTGGACAAGGCAACAGAGGCTCGTAATGGCTTCAACAACCTGGACTCAGCAATGTAGACATTTTGTCTTGCCATCATAGAGGAAGATTGGCCCCAGTTTGATTTGTACTTTGGCAGAAAATGTTTCTTTGAAAGAGCCAAGGCCATAGGTTTCTCTCAACTTGCTCAGATTTTGAAATGGTTACCTCCACTTTACACTGGTGCTGGAAGCATTCCACCTCACTACAAGCTGCTATCCATTACTTGGATGATTACCTGATAGTCGATGAAGGGAAGGATAGTGCAAAAGAGGACATATAAATCTTCAAGGTTCTGTGCAGTGAATTAGGTGTACCTTTGGCTTCTAACAAACTACAGGTCTCCTGTCTACTCATTAGTTTTATGGGTTGAGTGATTGATCCCCCCGCTGCCTCCCTTTAAACTTCCTGCTGACAAGCTGTATCACTTAAGTTCTACCACTGATAGGTTTCTCAAAGTGAGAAAGTTACAGTCAGTGAAGTTATGGAGCTGCACATGCTCCTTAACTTTGCTTCCAGGGCTATTTCCCTGGGCAGGACTTTTCCCAGATACCTATCCAATCTGTTACAATGTGGCATATGTAAACACCACCAGGTATGTATTATTTGCAAGATTAGAGAAGATCATAGGCTATGGACTACCTCTTTGAATTGCTACAATGAAGTTACACTTTGGCAAAGCCCATGGATTTCTTCAGATGAATTATGGCTTTTCATAGATGCAGTAGCAGGGCTTAAGATGGGAGTATACTTCTAAAAATGGTGACTCTCTAAAAAAATTCCCACTTCCTAGTCTGAGGAGAAAAAGACAGATAGTTGTTTTTTATGAATCCAGCCATGCTTATTTGGAAGGAGGAGCTTTATAACAGAAGGGTGATATTTTACTCTGATAAGGAAGCAATTGCACAGGCCATTAACAAAAGATCTTCAAAATCCAGGTGTGTCCATACAGTCATAAGATTGTTGGCCTGTTAAGTTTGCAAATTAATTTGAGTTTTTCAAGTCAACATATACTAGGCAGGGACAATGGCATTGCTGACAGTTTATTCCAGTTCTAGGTTAGCAGGTTTTGGTAATTGGATCCATAGGTGACTCCTTTTGAGAAACCTATTCCACCTGAAATTTGGATTCTTTGGGGAAGATTAGCCAGCCACTCTATCCAAGTCTTCTTCCTTGAGCACCAATAAGGCTTGCTCATCATCTTTTCAAGCATTTAAAAAATATATATATGATGTTGCCTTGCCACTCCTGACACTGGTCTGTGCCAGTACTGATCCAGTTTTTAATTGAGAGATATTTATTGAAAGAGGCAGCCAGTGCCTTATGTATAAATCTAGCAGCCTCAAGCTGGATAGCCCATTCATTGGGTCTCTCCATTAATTATGGTCATTGGCTAGTTGATAGTTTAGTTAGAGGATAGGAAAACCTCAGGGAAGCATCACAAGATTCCAAGAAAACCATAGTCCAGCTACTCTTGGGTCAGATTATTGTAGAAAGCAATTATTCATTGGATGACTTATATTCCTATATTTCTGAGCCACCTTGTTTACCTGGCTTTATGCTTGGGCTTTTAGAACAAATGTGCTGCTTCAGGTCTTGCATTGGGTTGATGTGTTTTTAACCAAAGATTGTGCATTGATATGGTTGTCAAAGTCTGAAACAGATCAATCTTGTTGGGTGTGCATCAAATTGGATTAGAGAAAGGAAAATAGTTTGTTACTTGATCTGTTCATTGGGCTTCAGTCTTGTACAAGCTGGCACATTGGGAAACTCCCTATGGTCCTATTTTCTATTTAAAGACAGGCTGTGTGATCAGTTCCTCTGATGTTAATGTAGCCCTCTATAAGGCTTTGTCATAACAAGGCATTCCTATCCAGGCCTATTGTTCACACCATTTTTACATAGGTAGGATTTAAGAATTCACTACGATAAAAAAGTTTAACTGATGTATCTGGTTACGCCTTCAAAGAATAAATTATTACATCAAGCAGCGTTCTTTATATATATCTCATTGGCGTGCACTAAAGTTTGGTTGAGAGTTTTGGTAAAGCGGAATTTAAGACAGCAGGAAATATTAAGAGCAGGGATTCTGCAGGTGCAGATGGAATTAGCTGAAAATATGCCGACCATGGGCTTTGATAATAAAGTAAAAGAGGTTAAGGAAAAAATGGTGAAGTTGGAAGAAGCGGTTACCACTCGTAAAAAGCGCAAGTTACAAAGAGACCTAAATGACTATAGCAACAACACCATCTTTTCCTGGCAGCAGAAGAACAGAAGGCTGAATTACAGGAGTCAGGCATTTCTTGATTCCTCAGTATCCTCCGGGGAATTTGCATCAAACAGCAGCAAAAAAAAGTGTGTCATTTGATGAGCTTAGTGAGGAATCGAGAACAACAGGCTCAGTGAAGGTGAATCCAGAATTTGGCAGAGGTCGTGAGCGTAGATGGCAAAGGAATACAAGAGATGATGATGGTAAGCAGAAGGAGAGTTTCCAGCAGAATCGTAGCAACAGGAGCCGAAGAAAGAGATACTGAAAAAAAACTGTGAGGCTAACCATATTTGTGACAATGAAAGAACCATATCTGTGAACATTGGGACTAATGTATGTATGGACAATTTGAAAGTGGTAAATTTGTCTGAGTTAATTTTGGACTCTAATGCACTATCCATTTTGGATAAGGGCAGTACATATGTTCCCACACATTGCCCAAGCCTAGCTGATGTGATTTTGGAGATCAACAGATTCTGCCGTAAGTTAAATTTAAAAGTATTTTTTGAAAATAAACAAAGGCAGGGTATAATAGGTGAAAGTAATATAGTTGATGTTAATGCAAACACATCGGAAAGGGTGCAAGATGTTAATGTTTCTCTCAACAACAGTACTGATAAGCTTTTGTTAAACTTGTCCATTTATGAGTATGAGGAACCAGATATATATGATGAAAACAAGGAAGAGGGGGATGATAAGAATGAGCACACTTTGAATTTTTTTACTGGTTATGGTAAAATGACGATGCCACCTGTACCTTATAATAGTACATTTATGCCGCCCAAAATGTCTAATAACATTTCAGTGTTTGAGAAAGTGTTGAGCAAACATATGGGAAAAGAATATGATGTATTCAAAATGAATTTCAAATCCTTTAACTTAACTAAAATCCAATGGCAGACCCTTCAACAACTAATGGGTAGTAGCGAGGAATATGTGTTCACACAAGCCAACAAGGGTGGCAGTTGGGCAGTTATGAGTGAGGCCCAATATAGAGACATGACGTATGCTTTATTGAAAGAAAATGCTGTGTATAGGAATCTGTTGGTAAACCCAGTTTCAGAATTTAATGAGGAGCTATTAGAGATTCTGGAAAGGGCAGAAAGATTGGGTTTTCTAAGTGCTTTGGATGTTAATAAGCTTCACATTAAACATCCCAGGGACGTCATGTTTAGAGCTATTCCTAAGCCACACAAAAATATTCATAACCCACCCGGGAGACCAATAGTCTCAGGGAAAGGAGCTTTACTCCAAAATGTAGGGATATTCCTGGATTTTCATCTTAAGAACAACTTGAATAAAGTAAGTTCCCATATTAAAAATATAAAGATGCTGGCAGAGTTGTTAAAGGGCCGTGATTGGTCCAAAGATTTTTATTGGGCCACAGTAGATGTCTTTGGTTCTGGAATTTTTTGCGGATGACAGTATTAGGGTGGCCTACAGACCGTATATTAAGGATACGGTGGTAAATAATTTTTTAACAACAGATAGTATGCATCTCCCTCATCTATTGGCATCATTGCCATATGGAGAGCTCCTACGAGCAGCTAATAATACTTTAGATAAAAAGGAATTGTTGAATGAGTTTAACAGAGTTAAGGATAAGTTGTATACTAGAGGTTATCATATGAATGTTTTGGCAGCTGTGGAGAACAAGGCCAGGAGGAAGCTTAGTCTGCCATTGAGTACTAGGGAGGGAGTGGATACCCCTAGATGGTATCAAACTAATTGGAGCCAGGAGGCTGATGGGCAGAATTCCCTCTTCTTTGTGACCAAATATTCCCAATTTTCATAGGTGTTGAAGGATTTAGTGCATAGTTATTGGCCAATAGTCCTCAATGATGAAAAATATGGGGGCATTTTTCCAGAAAAGATAGTGTTTTCCTATGGGAGATTTAGGAATTTGAAAGAACTTCTATCATATGGCAAATTGCAGAAACCACAAGGTAGAAAGGGAAGTTTCCCATGTAGGAATTGCCTTGTTTGTGGGAAAATCAGGACTCTAGATGGAGTAGATATTAATGGCAAGATATATAAAGCCAGTGAAACATACACCTGTGAATCTAGGGGAATTGTTTATATCATAGGTTGTGGATGCTCCAAAGTACATTGGTTTATTGGGCAGACTAAGAGAGCTGTCAAGAGAGCTGTCAAGAAAAGAATTATGGAACACCTAGGGAACATAAGAAGGGGTAGGATGAAGAACCCAGTAGCAACACATTTTATTCAGTCACATGATGGCTTAGATGAATCTCTCTTCTTTAGTGTGGTGGCCAAACCTAAATCTTGTAATAGAGAAGCAGATAGTAGTAAATTATTAGCAATTAAATCAAAGTGTATTATTAATTTTAAGGCATTGTACCCTAGAGGTTTAAATATGAAATTGGATACAAATGTTCACAGTTGGTAAACTGATATTTCTTGTTGTATGGACATATATGGTTTTGAAAAATGCCCACTTTTGACTACATCAGTGGGCATAAAATGAAATTTTTTTTCAGTAACATGTTTATAATTAGCTGGAATTGCTTCAGTTTTGTGTGTTAATCATTGTGATTTTAGGGGTCATTTCTTGAAATGTGATTAAACAATCATTTTGGAATCAAATTTTAAAAAGTCAGATAAAATTATAATGTATTAGCAAATAAAATAAAAACATACATATGTTTATTAATTTCAGTTTTAATAAAAGTAGAATAAATTGTAAATATATACATTATCAATTTGTCTTTCTAACAGAGTCAACTGAGTAAAATAATATCGGAAGTGGAAACATATTTATGCATTTTGATGCTTGTATTAAACAATATGTGATGAATAGTAAAGTATGGGCAATGTGTAATGGGCACTTTAAGTCAATGATTTGTTAATGAATTTATGAGCTAATTGAATGTATTAGGTAAGATTTATATAAAGAAGGCTTCTTGATATAATAATTTATTCTTTGAAGTCATAAGCCGAGGTACCAGAAACATCAGTAAAAATTTTTTATCCTGATGATTTGTGTGATATATTATTTTGGAGTCGGTTGTGTGGCTTGATTTCAGAATTCACTCTCAAAGGGCATTTGACTAAAGTTCTAAAGAGGACTGAGAGATGGATATCTGGCATCTTCCTTTCCTATGTTAGGAAGTAACAGTTGTATTTTATTATTCAGGAAAGAGCATGCTGTGGATTTTGGGGCATTCCTTTGTGCAGGTAGTGGAGTTGAGGGCAGAAGTTTTCCCCAGATGGCTCACAAAGAGATGGTAACTCAATGGGCTAGTTTTCCAAGCCTGCCTTGGTTTTAGTTATGGAATGTTCAGCAGCATGTAGTAGCCAATTGACATAAAACTACCACTCTTATCGTTTATCTTTGGGTAACAACTTAACCCTGGTCTCAAAAAAGATGCTGTTATCTAAAATCTTATATAAACATCACACTTTGGTTGCCCTTCATCCAAACATAATTGTATTTTGGTCCACATTTTTACCCAGACTACACTGGAGAGGGGTAATGAGGAATTCAGCTACTGAACTATCCAGATGCTTTATCAGTCTCGGAGTGGTCCGAGCAACAGATCAATCGGAATTCAAAATACTGAATATGAAGATCTAGCAAGACCATATAAGACTGTTTATGCTGATGATAGTGTGATGCCCCACCACTGGACCTGTAAGTGAGAAGCCTCAATCCTCATCACTAGCACCAGTGGGGGATGTACATTGGGAGGATGGCAAGTTGTACTCACAGTATTTCCAGATGCAGCTCCCTCATCTAGTGCAGTTGCCCTTAAGAGCATACACAGACCACAGTCAGTGTGGGGATGGACTCTCCCTCTTTCTCCAGATCCCCAGTAAGTCTCTACACTACCACAAGTATAGAATTGAAATCTCAGCTGAGTGGCCAAACCAAGACCTCCAGCACCCTCTTTGTCCAACCACTACTTTGTGTCTCTGCCCAAGTAGCTGACACACACACACTTTGACATTTGATTTACACACATACACACACACACACACACACACACACACACACACACACACACACACACACACACACACACACATCTGAGAAAGGCTGGCACAGGTTTATTAGCTATGCCTCCTTCTTTCCAGACTATAAGGTAATTTTCACTGCCACCAGTCAGCTCCTTATCAGCTACTTTAATGTCCTTAACAAAGGATGTCCAATCTTACAGTGTAATGTTACTGTTAATACAAAGGGTAGTTTAACCAAAAGCAAAGCTATTAGGAGTGGCCCACAGTGTCACCAAATAACCACCCCAGGTCAATAAAGCAGAAATAATTGCTACAAAGTTCCAAATTAACAAAAATAAATGCATAAATATAGTCTACATTTACATTCCCGCCGGGGAATAATACCAACACCCTAGAAGACATCCTCCAATGGTTAGCTAATAACTATCCACAAGAAACCAATATGCTTGAAGATCTTAACATTGACTGGAACACTTGTTCCTCTCAATCTCCTACCACCCATGTAAACCTGTATGGTCATATCCACCCCCACCAGGATAGGTAAACTTAACCGAAAAGATAGTATACTGGACTGGCTACTAGTCAATAGCTACTCCCAAATGTATACATCGGGGGCCATCCCTGATGACCTCAGAGATCAATTTCTCACCTTTATCTGCAAGCACAAATCTTATAACTCCCATCAGCCCATGTATAGAACAATAAGAAATAGTAAAAGCTTCAATCCTAGTAAGTTTCAGGATGAACTTAAGATATGCAACTGGTTTGCCCTAAAACACTTGCCCTTAGAAGAAGCTGCCATCTACTTTAACAGTAAATTCCATACCATCCTTGATTCTCATGCTCCAGCTTGCTCCACTCAGATAAAAACAAACACTGTCCCATGGCTCTCTAAAGAAACCAAATCAAAAATCATAGTCAGAAACAAGGCATGGGCAACATGGCGTGCTACAAAATGACCCCCTGGATCAAACCAAATTTCGACAGTGAAACAAAACGATCCATTCTATTAGATAAAAAAACTACTACTTCCATCTACAACAAGGAAACAAAAATAACCCTCAAATATTCTTGGCAGGGATAAATAAATTACTGCACCCAGGTCAAACCACCACTCCACCTCCCTCAGCCTCTCCTGATAAACTACAAGTGGATATTGCTAACACCTTTAATAGTGTCTTTACTGAAACTATCCAAGCCCTTGCTAGCCAATTACCCCTTAATTCCTGTAACACCCTGAATAACATTCCTAGCACCCAGCCCTCCTTTAGCTTCCAACCAATCTCTACATCTTTCATTCAATCACTACTCAAAAAATGAAAACTTACTACCCTAGCTGCTGACCTTCTCCCCGCTGAATATTTGCAAAAGGCTGCAGATACCATAGTGTACCCCATTCCTATTCTAATTAACTAGTCCATATCAGAAGCTTCAGTCCCCTCTATCTGGAAAATATCTCGTGTCATACCCCTCCATAAAGGTGGTAACTCTACTGAATTATCTAATTATAGACCCATAGCCATCTTGTCACCTCTGGCAAAAATTATGGAAAAATGCATCCATAAACAACTTCTGTACATTCTAACCCAAAACAACATGCAAGCTACCTCTCAGCATGGCTTCAGGCCACATCATAGTACTACCATAGCCCTCCTCACCGTCTCCAATGCAATAAACTATAACAGGAACAACAACAAGTTATCTTCAGCCCTCTTTTTGGACCAGTCCAAGGGTTTTGATATGGTTAACCACCATCTTCTCATCAACACCCTGGCAACAATGTCTCTAGGAAATCACTCTCTCAAATGGTTTGAGTCCTATCTGCACAATAGACAACAAGCCATCTTATGGAAGAACAAACTATCAGCCCTCCTACTCAACACCCTAGGTGTCCCCCACTGGTCTATTTTGGGACCACTTCTGTTTTCTATTTTTATTAATGACCTCCACACTGTCATCCCTAAAGCTAACTGCATTCAATATGCAGATGACTCACTGTTGATCTGCACTGGCACCTCACAAACAGAGCTGCTAACAATTACTCAGAGTACTTTTAACCAAGTTGAGAATTGGCTTTCCGCTCACTGTCTGATTCTAAATCTTAACAAAACAAAGCTCCTACTTTTCTCCCCCACCCAAAGATCCTCAGCGCTATCTCTCTCCATTAAGTCTAATAATGGTACCATAATCTCCCCAGATGCTCATACAAAACTCCTAGGAGTTATTGTAGACAACAATCTTAAGTTTGATGTGCACATTAACAAAACTATCAAAACCATTAATAGAAAACTGGGCTGACTATATAGGATAAAGCCATTGCTAACCACACCTGTTAAGACGGACATTGCCCACTCCCATCCACTCTTTACCCTCTTCACCTTTACTTGCCAACCTAAATAAAACTGATCTTAACAAACTCTCAAGCTGCAATAATAACATAGCTAGATTTGCCACTGGTCTGCCCTATAGAACGCATCATTGTATAAACCTAAATAATCTCGGACGGCTAGAGCTACCCAGGCAGATTCAGTATAATCAGTTTATTATGTCTCACAAAGCACTTGACCAACCAGAAAATACACCTGCAGTGAAAAATATCATCTATTCCCACTCCAACCCCAGATCACTCTGCTCATCTAATAGACTGGTAGTGCAAACCATTAAATCCAACAACTCAGCCGGAGACTCCCTGTTCACCAACTCTGCTGGCAAAACTTGGAACTCACTTCCTGCTAACATTACCATAGATACCACCCTATCTCAATTCAATAAAGCTCTCAAGGAGTATTTCAGGTCTCAATGAATATGTCCCTGCTCCAAGCCTGATTAAATCATTATTCATGCTAGTGTACTAATACTATGTTTGCAAATGGAACTCAATTGTGTTTTTATTTGTTAAGCCAGATAAGAAGTTTGTGAGACTGTATAATTTTAACTGAGTATATAAAGTGTGTTTTATTTGTACTATGTTATTATGACTCTTGTTCTATCTGTGCATTGTGATGATTGCATATGTAACCACCTTTGGAGCTTTTCTCCCCGGGTCCACGCTGAAAATGGACATGTATCCAGCTGGAGTATCCCAGTCAACAAATGTAAAATAAATAAATTAATTAATTAATACGCAAGTACTCTCACAACTTAAATATGTCTCACAAATTTCATCCACAATGAAAGCTTAAACATATTTAATAATAAACAATAAAAGAACAAGAAAATGTTCAGTATATACTCACAGTAACATCAGAGTTCAAAATCACAGGAAATATTTAAAACAACATTTCAGGACAGTTTCAAATAAATAAAGAAACACATCAAAAGTAAACTTTACTATATTCCTGACTATAGCTAAATAATTACTATATCCTAGTTAACTTACTTAGAGAGCAAGCAAGCTGATGTTATCAGGTCAAAGAAAAATACAGGATACTCAGTCTCTCTCAGAGAGTTCTTAAATTAATATCTCAAATATTACTGCTGTGATAGCTTGCAGAATGACATAATTTCTTGTCATCTGACTCTATCCCAGGTGAAAAACAACCATTGATGCAGCCGCTAGCATTTAGCATCTACCTGTGAAAATACATAGGCAGGACTTTTCTTAGATCTAAGACAGATCCTGGAAGTCATAAAACAATAAAACACTTCCACATCTCAAGCCTAGTAATTATTTCTCTTTCAAGACAACACAGAGAGTTCCCTAGTGCAGACATTCTGTCTCTTGCTGTCATAAAGTAATTTAATTTCAAGATATTTTTCTGAAATTAACCTCTTGTATTCCAATTTCTATCGTTAGAATATATACATCTAAGCAGTTACAATAGTGCAGGTACATTAATGTTCTAATCCAGTAGGGTACACTGTGGTTACATTTTTAAGTTCAGTACTTTACAAACCCTTTTCAACACACACTTCTGTACCAACAGTTTGATATAGACAACATACAGTTCTAATACATTTGCAACACAAACATACAAATCATGTTGATATTCAAAAATGACATATGCTTATTCACAAAATTCCAGATAGCTGAGCTGGCAGTATCTCCTTTCATGACAGATAGCATTCACTTAACATTATTTTAGTCTTGATTTATTTGACTTAGTTGCCATTGGCTATTAATCAATATATTAGTCTAAATAATTATTGTTGATTCTTATTCACTCAATAATACAGTTTTGCAGATGAGGAAAAGGCCTTTGAATTTAGGGAAATCATGCATTTGCATGCTAGTGGGTGGTCATCATGTGTTCTAAACCCCCTTTTATGCACTCCTTTATATTCCCCTGGCCTCTTGCATTATTGGCAGGTGAGGTAGACTGAAGAGTCATGGTTTCAATGGGAAGTCCTTAGAGGCAAAAAGTGTTAACTCCTGACTTTGGTAGATTGTGAGATCTGTCGGGGGGGGGGGGCTTGGTGTATGCACTCAAAATACACACTGCAGGGCTAGAACAAGGCCTGGGGACAGCAACTGTCTGCTTTGACTATTTTATGGTTATGGCTTCTAATGTTTAATCTTTTATTGTTGATTAATATTATTAAATATTGGTCATGTTGTTGCTTGTATTAACAAATGGTGGGAAAGGCAAATCTTGGCTTGCTTTATAACACATCTTGAGTGGACAAAGATGGCTAGTCTTATGGGTCTATAGTTATCAGTGTCACTGCTGGGTCCTCTGTTGTGAAATGAAACAACCACAGCAATTCTCCACATCTCAGGCATGAATCCAATGGAGAGGCTGAGGTTTACTAGTGAAACTGTAAGGATGTGCTTGTTACTGATGAGAATGCAATCTGACATATTTTCTGAAATAATGCAACTAGTGACCTTGGCCTTGGAGAATGCCCTTTATACTTGTACTAAGGTCACTGGAGGGCATGCTAATATATAGGGGAAAGTTAGGGGGATATCAGGTTGTCATGTCAGTGTTTAATCTAGTAGCTGATGAGGTAGTGATTACTATGTGCTGTTGTTATGTATTAGTTTATAAGGTTTGTGACAAAGCTATAATAGGTCTTGTGGTTGTCTTTTATATAGGTGGCAAATTTCAGTTCACATTCATATCTGGATGATTTGATTTTCCTCCTAAGTTCATTGTCTTTTTGAGTTCACTTTTAGTAGTTTGTGGTATTTTTTTATTCCTATGGACACACAGTAACAGTTGACTGTGAACTATAATATAGGGTAGGGTCACATGATGTTAATGTGATATCTGTAGACGCTGGAACGTTTTGGAAAAATAGGGCTCACATCTTCCATTGGTGGGGTTTGAGAGCCATGACATCCATTGTGAAAGCTTCCACTGATGAGTCTGGATCAATTCCATCGCAGGTGCTCTCAGATCATGAGTGTGCAACTTGATGAGACATCCCAAGTGCTGTTCTTGGGATATGGCACTACCCACAATATGGATGATGCCAACTTTATCCCTCCTTCTTAAAGCTTGCTTCATAAACAATTGCAAAACCCCTAACACACATCTTTAATTCTCACCAATAGCTGTTTTTGACCTTTCAACATTCTAGCATTTATATATAATACCCTTTTCAAAAATATTCATATCCTCAGAGCTAAAGGATTACAGGCCAGTCTGTAATTCACACCCATAAGCAGTACTATTTGAACAAAAATTCTACATAAACAACTGCTAAAACTAACAATCTCGCCCTACTACCTGATGCCCAGCATCACTGTCAAAATGCATTTAGCACCTTTACAGTCTTTTTTAGGGCAACTGACACCATATATTGCAATATAAATGAAAGGCTAATTGCAACAGGGCTATTTTTAGATATGAGTTTGACTTTTGAAACAGTCAGCCATTCATCCTTCTCAATACTAATATTTTATAGCTATCTGCAGAACAGATCTTACCAGGTTTATTACAGCAACTCTCTCTCACCTGTAGGCTTCCTTAACACAAGTCCCACAAGGATCAGTTCTGGGTTCCTTACTATTCTCTATCTCTCTCTTTGTCACTATTCCACTTCTGGAGCTTTGAAATATCTGTATACCAAATCTATTCTAGCCTGTGGGCATTGATAATTGAGAAAACTGGGGCATGAATGACTAGGCTTAAAAATGCTGCAGGCCATTAGCCTAGTAACCTCACATGATCCTATGATCCTATGATCTCAAACTAGTCATGAATGCAGATGGTATACTTCCCTTATAAACCAATATGAACATCAGTGACTGCAAAAAAAATTTACAGGATGACTTCACTCAGTTGCCAAGGGATCTCAAATCAAGCCAAGAAAAAACATTATTATGATATTTACTAGCAAAAAGAAATTACCCACTATTTCACCCATAACCATTAAGGATAACAATATCATTGAGAAGAAATACCTGGGTCTAACCCTTGGCCCATCTCTTTCCTTTACAGTACATAGTGATAGTATAGCAAGTAAAGTAATGCAAACTGAAACTCTTGTTAAAAGACGAGTCAACTTTTCACCCAAAATGCCCAAGTAGCCATTGCCAAAAATGTTTTATTACCTAAAGTATTTGCATTTTTTTTGCATTACACTCTACATATAATACCTGCATGATTCTAACGATAGAGAACAAACTCTGCAGATTTATCCTCCATCAATGTAAATTGCTAGAAAACATATATTGGCTAGTATGGTGACCTTTCTCCTAAGCACTCTAATTTTCAAGATCTTAAAACAAGACTGTTTCCCCCTCTATAAGTCAAACTACAATTTCAAAAACGAATTATTTTGATCATTGTACTTTTGGCAAGTATTATTTCTCCTTTGCTCACTCCCAATTCAGAACAACAATAGAAGAAAGATTTCTCAAGTCTAGGACCTGTATCCTGAAACCTCCCACCTACCAAAGTGGAAAGAAAAACACAAAATGGTTAAATACTTTAAAAACAAGCTTGAAAATTATCTCATTGCAGAAGCTATGCTTTCAGGACAATGGTAAACACTGCATGTCCATATTCAAATGTCTGCATTTATACATGGACTTCTGGTCTATATTGGTACATTCCCTACTGGTCTATATTTGTACATTCTATAACTGGGTATATTTGAATTCTAGTATATATAAATGCACTCACAAACAGTTGTTCTATATACTGTTTTTGAAGAGTTCACCAACATGTCTTAGTACTTGCTCTAGTTCTTATTTTTCAGCAATGTAAAATGTAGTGTCCTATGTGCAAGTCTTCTACTGCCCTGTAAGTCCAAGTCATGGCTGTAAAGGATCAGCAGACCAGATCACCTGTCTTGTTAACAAACAGCAATAAATAAATAAATGACTGTGTGTGGCAGGCAATGTGTCCACAGGTGATGTTGATGATGTATAATCAATGGTCTGCATGGTCTGACCTGTGATGGCTGGCAGCTGATCACCTAACATCATGGCCACCTTGTGGCCATAGGCTGCATGGCCTGCATGATCACATGGCAATTGTGATACATTTGAGAATTCTAATGTAGAATAAGTTTAAAGATATACCTTGTCATGTAGGATATTCTATTTGCAGTCCAGAAATACCTCAAATGAGAGATGTGCAGGTGAGCCTTTGTCAGTCCCTCACTTTGATCATGTCATGGTGTCTACTATAATGCACAATAATTGATATTACTAACCTGGGCCTTTCCTAACTGACACATGGTTGCTTGGTGCAAGCCAGTCTCACACATCCAAGTGACTCCCAGGTATAAGGATCAATCCCCCTAACCATCAAGCAGCATTAAAACCTCTTTAACCTCAGTGATCAATTTCTGTTTCTATGGTCCCCATGCCCAGTGGTAGACCTGCATTTCACAATGTGTTCTGTCTTTTCCATTACATGGCATGTCAGTAACCCTTTGTTATACCTGTAGTACAGACCTAAGATGGCTGCCCAATATTCACATCCTGCCTCATTCCCTAGCAAAGATTGACCTGGTAATGCTATTCAGCAGCACCTTTACTAGTGAGTCATATAGTGTGTGTGTGTGTGTGTGTGTGTGTGTGTGTGTGTGTGTGTGTGTGTGTGTGTGTGTGTGTGTGTGTGTGTGTGTGTGTCTGTGTGCAGAAGGTCTGTAATAACATTCATTCTTCTGGCCATGTCAGTATGTGTAGACTTGAGGGGAAAACATGTCAGACAGTGGGTGTGTATATTAAGCTCTGACATGCATGCACAGCTCTCAACCTCTTAGCACAAAACATCTGGGCAAAGTCAAATATAAAGGATGAATAAAGCCCCAAAAATAGAGACATATTTTAAATATTGCTCTTATAAACTTAGAAAGTTGCTAGAATAAAAGGACGTGTTACCATTCATTTATCTGAAACAATATGAAAACAGAAACTCAAATGCATGTCATTATATAGTGAATTCAGACCTCACTGATTTGTCAGATAAATCCAGAAAACCACAAATTTTATGAGGAACAGACCAAAAATATGAGTTAAAAATCTGGACATTTTACAAAAATATGGACAGTTGAGAGGTACACATGCATATTATGGTGATTTCCTCACCTCTTTTTCCATCTTTGTTCCAGATACAGTAACTATTATGCACAAACTCAGACTCCATTTAAACACTGTACCCCTTCCTCTACATATGATCCTCAAACCTCACACACCCTTGCAGCACATAGTTCCCACTGTTTTCTGTAGTTTCAGCTTGACTCCTCCCACATTTTCAGGTTTTACTGTGCTGTTTCAATGTCATGGGATGCCAGTTAAACATATACCAAGACATCTGCCTTTCTCTCCCTGACAACCAACAGAACAAGTTGTTGATTATCAAACAGTACTTAACTCCATGAAACTTTATGTGATGAGAGTTATACTCAAACATTTTGAATCTTAAATCATATCTCTGTGTGTCATTGTGTAAAATGGAGATGGCATGTTATATCATCCTAGCATAAGGAAGACAGAGTGGAAGCTGCCCTAATGAGTTACTGCTTGTGCATAATGCACTACCTATACATGTTGATGCAAACTGCGTAAATTACAGTCATAGTTTCATAGTTCGTTGTTAGGCTATTGATCTGTGAGGATATCAAGAAACCTAACCTTGCATTCCCACGGTAGATTTTAGCACTCATATTTTGTGTATAGGGACCAACTGAGTGGCTATGGCTGCTTCAGCAAGTGAGAAAACAGGGGCCCTGTGTGGTATATTAAGGGCAGCAGGATGTTTACTGTTTTTCCTGCACAGGTACTTCAGGTAGGGTCCATTAGACCAATACAAAGGCAGTTTGAAGAAAGCAGATGCCTGGTTCAAACTGGGCTAGGTGCTACTGTTAGCACTGGTATCACCTGCTGTTCTGTAGGTTAACTATAATACTGGTGTAAACATGACTACTTTGGTTTATAGGTAGATACTGTTAAACTTCCTCTGACTATATCTTTGTATGTTATAATAATTAGTGCCTTTCTTATGTCTCTCTTTTAATTCCTCTGATTTGGAGCTTTTCTCCCTGGGCCTCTACTGAAAATGGACATATATCCAGCTAGACTAGCCCGGTCAACAAATGTAAAATAAATAAAATAAAATAAATACTAGCTGATCAGTCTACAGACTATTAGACACAAAGCCAGTGACCAAAGGCAAGAATCAAGCCCTGCACCTTGTGTCTATGAGGTAATCACTTATCATTTTGTCAACCCCCAACCCTTGGTTTTGAACATAGGCATTTTGTTTGTGTTATTGGTGTCCATCCTCACTTCCATTCCATAGCCAGTTGGCTCACAGACTTGTTATCTTCAGATTAAATTCTTTTGCTGGCTGTCTCTGCACACCACTGCTTTCTGTCTGATCAGGTCAATGTGAGCTGTGCAACAGCATCACGATAATGCTTTTTTTTCATGATTGAACTTGAACTCTTTCCATAATTCAAAACAGATAAGTTGATGTATTACTTATTAATTTAGTTTAAATAATAGCACTAATTCTTGTTCATGCTCACAGTAATGCTGCAATAAATACTAGTCTTTGCTTTGCAACAGAATACATTTTATTGAAGTTCTGGAAATTCATCTATAGCTACATTGTTGATGGGCTGTTGAGCTTGCTATTTACAGTTTAGGTTGCTTTGCTGTGTGGTCCATAGCTATTAATTTGTTTGTCCTTCTCTGTGATGTACAGCAACGTCCAAATGCTGCTTTAGTTGAAAGAGTCTCTTCAACAGAAATTATCCTTTTTCTAGTTCTGCAAATGGTCCCAAGGCAGTTGATAAATTGCTTTAGTTACTGGAAAGCTTTCTTCAGATAAGATAGGTGACCTTTACTACATCGGGACATTTATGTATCATTAGTGACAGTGGACTAATATCTCCTCAGTCTGGCCTTGTTTTGACAGCTTTTCACTATTATGTTTGTGGGAAACAAGGAGAGGTAACTCATGTTTAGATTACTACACATCTGCTTAGATTAGATTACTGCACATCTGCTTGGAGGCTAGATAGCAGCCTTTTTATACAGTTGTTGGATTTACAATAGACAACTGCATCATTTAGTAGTCAGAGTGATTTACTGAATCACTCAGCTGTCTAAATGCCTTACTGTAGTCATTTACGTGGGAGTGTACATGGCTACTTAGTATAGGCTGCTTCCCTGGAATGTCTCATTAGCATTTGCAGTATCACAGATATGGTCCAGTAAATTGGAAATTGTTACCACAAAGGGTAAAATGGTCTTAACCCTTTTGCTAACCTTTCTGAATTCAGCCAAGAATTAATAAAGATTCTACAAGGATGTTTATACACTGAACAGTATATATATATATATATATATATATATATATATATATATATATATATATATATATATATATATATATGTATGGGTCTACCTGAGATGGTCGACAAGCCATTTGATCGACACTCATTTGGTCGACAGTTCATTTGGTCAACAAGCAGTTTTATGTGGGGGGCTTCGCCCTCACACCCCCAATGTGGGGGCTGTGCCCCACCCCCTAACTATATATATCAACTCCAGGGTCGCACAACATTGGGGAGGGGGGCAAATCTGCCTGTCGACCAAATGAATTGTCGACCAAATGAGTGTCGATCAAATGGCTTGTCGACCATCTCAGGTAGACCCATATATATATATATATATATATATATATATATATATATATATGACAGACATCGGCATAATAGTTAAGGTCTTTGCCTGTCATACACAAGGTTCAATCCTGACTTCTGGCCAATGCCTGAATGGAGTTTGCATGTTTGTCCTGTATCTCTGTAGGGTTCTTCCCATCCCCCAAAATTATGCTTAGTGTTTCCATCTCAAACTCAGCCAAGAATGGAGTTGCGGGAAGTAGCATAGACTCTAAATGGTACCCTATAGGGAGAAGAGTTGTATAGACTAACCACTCTGGGCATCAACTATGGTGTGCAGTCTCCTCAAGATAGGAGAACACAGATCAAAGTCTGCATGCCATGGCAGGGCTAGTCACCTGATGGTGTAAAATATGACTCTAGGTGATTTGGTCATGCTGACTAATGCTATTCTAAAAGGGATATTTGCCAGGGAACCCATCCTACTCCAAAATATGCCAAGGACTCATGGTAATGGTGGGAGGGTTGTATGGGCCCCTACTGCAACCCTGGGTCAATAAGTTACTGGTCGATGTCCAGCTACCCAGCTTGAGTTATCTGGGATAGGTCTGTTGAGTGAAAGCTTGATGTAAAACTAATCAACCTAGGTTAAATGACAGGATGGAGCTAGGAGTCGGATAACATGGTGGAAAGGTAAGGCGGAAGCTGGGCATCCTATATATCCACCAGACAAGATGGAATAACAGTGCATCAAAGCCACTTGGCTTGGGATCCAGAGTCTACGACTCAAGAGGATGACGAGCTATATGTAGTGAGGAAGAGGCTTCAGAAGACTGTGAAGGATGTCATCCAGAATTAGTGACAAACTCGTGTCAGTCAGACTCCAGTGTAATGACACAGCACTATTCATAATCTCAACCTATGCCACACAGTAGAGTTATGATAGTGAAGAAAAGAATTCATTCAGACAGCAGTTGCAGGACCTACTAGTTAAAGCAGAATAGCAGTAATTGACAGAAAGAACAGGATATGAGTTCTACCTAGGTCCACATGGGTGTGGCAACAAAAATAAAAGTCATTCTAGACTTTTGTCTGGCAAATGACTTGATGGTGACCAACACATGGTTCACCAAGAGAGATGGTTACAAGATCACAAGCAAGAAAGGTCAACATGCAACTCAGCTAGGCTTCCTCCTAGTAAGGAAAATGCAGTGGGGTAGAATCTGCAATGTAAAGTCATCCCCAGTCAGCTCACAGCATGAACCACTAGTTGCCACAATCATCTACAAACAGTACTCAGAGATGCTCTAATGTCAACAGAGATCAGATTGAAGACCTGGAAGTTGACTGGAGAGAAAGCACATGAGCTCAAGAAAGTGCTCAGGGCTTTAGCACCTCAAAAACAAGAGGAAACAGGTGGACTGGAAGAAGAACAGCAGCACATCATAACAGCATGTGTTGGGACTACAGAACAAATGTGCATCTGAGCCAGGTATAGAACTAAGGTACATATGGAAAGCTGGATGTGGAATGCAGAATGTGGAATGGAAGTCGTCAAAATAAATAAGGAGTGCAGGAAAAAGTGGGAGATAGAAAATACAGACCAGGCTAGGAAGGAATACTATTTAGCTAACAAAGAGGCTAAGAGAGGAATTGCAGTGCCAAAGAACAAGGCATCAGAGGGACTATATCAACTTCTGAAAAGTGACTTAGTAGATGGCGCAAAAAAGCTCTATCAGGTTACAAGGCAAAGACAGACAGACAGATAAAGAAGATAAAGAAGATAATCAGACACTCTTAATAAATTATGCCAGCAATAACCTGCGTACAAGTCCACAGGACATCAAAGGGAGATGGAAAGAGTACTTCCAGCAGCTTCTGAATGATTAAAACCCCACAGAAGCTGTACTTCCACAGATACAGCCTACGATGAAAGAAGAGCAAGAGCCCACCCTACAAGAGGTAAGAACAGCATGAAAGAAAATGACGTTAGGAAAAGCAGCAGGCTCAGATGAGGTCATAGCAGATACAATCAGAATATTTGGTGAGATAGGGGAGAAATCACTCCTGAGTGTACCCTTAATAGTATGTATAGAAAGCTGTATCCCAGATGACTAGACAATAACCATACTAGTGCCAGTATTCAAGAACAAAGGGAACTTTCACAACTGTTGGCAGTACAGAGGTATTAAACTCCTATTGCACTGCATGAAGGTTTTGGAGAGGGTGACTGATAAGTGAATAAGCAGAGTAGTAGAAAGTAAGATAGGATATTAGCAGTGCAGATTTGATCAGGATGCAGAACAACTGACCCAATATTTGTGAGACAGATATTTCAGAAGTAGCTATAGATGAGTTAAAAGTCCAACTGGGCATTGCTAGATTTGGAGAACGAGTATGACAAAGTCCCAAGTAAGCTGATTTGAGCAGTCCTGCAGTGGCTCAAAGCCCTATAAACCTTGGTAGAATTAATGCAGGCTATGTACAAGGTCCAAATGACTCAAGTACAAACAGTGTTTGGTCTCAAAGAGGGGTTCCCAGTGGGAGTGGGTATGCATTAGGGTTCAGAGCTGAGCCCACTGCTGTTCATACTGGTGATGATATCACCAAGAAAGAGAAAACAGAATAATCTGAAATTGTACAAGGAAATGAATGGAAATGGGTTAGATTTCCAGAACTTTGGTTGGTACCAGGAGAATTCAAAAAAGGTCCTTTACATAGAGTACAAACAACTGAACATGAAAAAGGAAAATGCTGTTAATTTATTATCATAATTTCCTAGGTCATCCAGGAAGGGAAAGACTACAACAAATTGTTAGTTCTATATTTAAATGGGAAAGAATGACAACAGACATCCAAAGTCATATAGATAGATGTGTGACATGTGTCATGACAAATGTAGGAAAATGTAATAGGAGAAAACAATATAGACTGCCACATGCATTGGGACCTTGGGAAAGGGTACAAATGGATTTTGTAGGACCTCTTCCAACAGCACCAGAAGGGTTTCATTTCTTACTTACTTTGATAGATGAATATACTGGATGGTGAAAAAATATTTTGAGATTTACTTGCTTACTTGCTTGCTGCTTCTTGCTGTGGGATGGATCTGAAGTGTTCTTAAGACACTCAGTCTTGCTGGCTGGATTCTGCTAAAATTCAAAGTTTGGTTATATTTGCATTCACAGTCTGTTGCATACAGAAACTTGCAGAATATACACTGATGAGAGAATATACTTTGCAGCATCAACTTTAGAGAGCAGTAACAAATAACTTTTTATAATAAATCAAACGGAATGCAGCTTAAAAGTACTGTTCCAACTTTACTTCTCATATAGTACAGATGATGTGAGAGATATAACATTTACCTTAGGACTTGTGTCCCTATCATACCTCTAACATAGCTGGATTTATACAGCTCTTTATATATACACTTTTTAGTCATGCATAAACATATTTTTGAGGAAACACATTGTTCTGTATTCTATTTTGGAGAATTGCTTATCCTGTAGAAACAATACTAAGCTTCCTTGTTTAACAATGTCTTGTAAGAGACCAGCTTTTCTGACAGTGTGAATATCCTGTAACAGTGTCCTGATGTCCATATAGAAAAACATATTTTTGAGAAAACACATTGTCAGAGATCAGCTTTTCTGACAGTGTGAACATCCTGTATTTTATTTGGATCTTTGTATAAAAAACATCTGTTCTTGTGCCATATCCTGTATTCCATGCAGAAAAACATATTTTTGAGAAAACACATTGTCACAGTGTCATAAACATATCCTGTTGTTTTAGGAAACATATTGTGTCCATTTTTATATGCAGAATAACATGTCAGTGTTCTTTAAAATCAGATTTTGCATTTTTGCTCTTGCATACATCCTGTCTAAGTCTGTAAGGGAAAAATGTCCATTCTTTCAAAGCAGATTTTGTATTTTTGCTCTTGCATACATCCTGTTTTGAGTCTGTAAGGGAAAAATGTCCATTCAGCAGATTCCTTTTCCAAGCCATGGTCATTTAGTATGACTGCTGATCACATATTACTAAACTTTGTTTCTGCATTTAAGCAAGCCTTTTCTTTCAGCATATTTACAACATAATTAATTTCAGATTTATATTCATAAAATCTAACAATTCCCTCTGTTTTTAAACATACTCAAAACATTTTATATAGAAAACACAAGAAACAAACCTTTAGTTTGATACAACAAATCAAAATGCAATTTTACATAGTTAATACAATGATATTAAAGTATTACTACCAAAACTGAATGTATTTAACAACTTTTTCTTTTGCAGACCATTCTGTGAAAATATTTTATCAGTTATGAGCTGTGTCTGCTTTAATGTTATTATTATTTTTTTTTTTTAACTTGATCAATTTATTCTTTTGCAATCATAGAATTTCATTTATGACTTAGAACTGTTCCATTAACTCTTTGCAATAGTTGAATTAACTATAAGAGACAGTAACCATATGCTACTGCAAGCATTTATACACTACTGAAAACACACAATTTCAATGTCATTTTAACCATAACATTGTGGTCATGTCTTTGAACTGCTCAATAACATCTTGGTAAAATACTGAACTGGGCTTAGATAATAAATATTTGAAAGCAATTATTTTACTGGGGTAAAACCAATGATATTACAACTTGACAAATTACTTTTGAACTTATTACGATGTATCCTGCACAGTATGTATTTACATAGACTGTTTGCTGTTCATGCATTTCAATCTAGTAGGTACCCTGGACCCATTGTTTTCTTTAAATATGTTTTTTTTTCACACATATTCATTACTAGACATTAATTTCATTTGTACAGAATTTTTCTGCATTTGTACATACAAAGACTATCATTTGTACTGAAATTTTCTACATTTGTACATACAAAGACTATAAAGTACATTTAGTTTAATCTTACAAATTTAATAACATTAATATTGAGCAAAATCTTGGAAAATGTTTGTCTCTTTAGAAGTATCTAGTGGAATTGACACCAAATCCATATGTCCTGTTATTTTAAACTACATACTCAACAATTATTAAAAATATTCATGCTTTTTTATACCAACATTGTTTTGTCAAAAACATATTGAAATAGTGACCATTCTTGCTATTAGAAACATTTATGCATTTTGCATATCTTTATTCTGTCTTGTATAGCTTTATCAATTTTAAATCATCTCTTGCTTTTTAAACTATCTCTTGTATAGCTTTACAGTTTAACAGGTTGTAAATACAATTTAATACTAAACAATACAATAATAACCATTATGATAGCTATTAACAACTTGTAAAATATCTTATCCTGTCAGGTTTAATCCAGTTTACCAGTATTTCTAATACACTAATACCTGTTTTTCCCTCTCCCTAAAAGAGTATTGTCAAGAAGGAATGAGATATTTTTTCCTGTAGCTTTATTTCAGACACTTGTTGTTCATTTTTTCTGTAGTTTTATTTCAGACCCTTGTTCAGTACTGCTTATACAGTCAGTGTAAAACTGAGAAAGTGCCCCTCCCCCTTATACAGTCAGTGTAAAACTGAGAAAGTACCCCTCCCCCTGTAGTACTTCAGCACTGTTTACCTGCCCTATGCTGTGAGAATAGAATGTATGTCAGCCCAACACTTTGGCCATATATTTACGTTATTTGGTTACTAATAAACTATGGACTTTTATCTGATTTGTTCATTAGTAGGTATTTACACCCTCCTGCACAATTGATTTGAACTGTATGTATACTATAGCCCATTTGCTGGCTGTACTTGATGCAACTGAGTTTTTTTCTTCTCTTTTAACATTTACTTGCAAACAGATTATAAGTGACATCTATGCACAATTGTGGCATTTTATGACAATTACTAAATAGTGTTGCCTGTAAACATTTTAACAATTATGTTTTAATAACAATGATGCTTTAGAAAAACTCAAGCTACTTATCTGGCAATCAGTCTTGTTGTTTATCTTATCTTTCCAGCATTTCCTGTAACTATTAATTCAGTCTAGGAAGGTCTGAGCTCACATTTTATATTCTGTAAACTATAGTTAATTCTTTTGGCATTTTTCCTTTAATGTGATTGTGATTTGCATAACTATGCATTTATACTACATTACAATTAGCTTACATGGATTTCAGTATTTTTTTTTAATTTATTTAACTATTTAACTGTCTTGCCATTAATTTTACAAAAACTGTTTGAATAATACCATCTGTGATTTTCTTTTTAAAATTCAGAACTTTAACTGTTTGGTGTTACTATATAATTATAAACAAATTGTAAAAAACAAAATAGATATTAGTTTAACCAACACATTTATATTTATATTGTTTATATTTGCTGTTGTCTGCCTGTTATTCTTGTGTATTGTAACATATGTACTCTAGATGAAAAGAACATACATGCATGTCTGTCTTGTATCTGTATATCTTTATACAAGCATGTCAGTCTTGTGACTTTAAATCTTTATTCTTATTAACTATTTTCATTTATTTTTTATACAGTAGTACAGTTTTGTTTACCTTTTGACTGTGCTAAGAATGGCATTCATATGCTTTACTTTACTGTAGTACTGATAGATGTCTTGCTTTAACTGAATGAAAGTAAAACATTTAAGAATGATTTGTCCAGACATCAGATCCTACCATCCTACCATGTATGTTTAACCATTTTCAAAACATAAACATATTATAAAATATATGTCTTTTGCACAGATTAACTGTGTATGCAGGAAGTTCCCAGTCTCTGTCAGTTCAGCTAATTTATTTCCTTTATCCTGCAACTGCTGTTGAATTTCCAGTGATGTTGCATGGTCTTTCTGACATTCTTTAGTAAGCTGTTCTGCTGAATTTGAAACTCCTATGCACTTTTGAAAAGATGTATGTATAACTTGTCTAAGCTTCCTGAACTCATTGTGTCTGTCTTTTAGAAGTTTACTACATTCCTTTGTAACAAAATGTACTAGGGGTTCTATCAGTAACTGATTTGACTCACATGTGATGACAGGACATAACTGTTCAACATCAGAATGTAATGGAAACACTTTACCCTTAGTTAATTCTTCAGATCTGTCTTTACAGTCTACTTTTTTCGCAATATGATGCAATATTATTTTATGGCATAATACACAAAATGCAGTTTTTGTTGAAGCACACAATAAACATTTGTCATATTTCACATGGTTTTCTTTGAGATACCAGTCAAATATTGTAATACATTTGCATAATGCCTTACTATCAACCTGCCCTAATAAGGTTTTACATTTACTAATGTGCTGTGTATACCAACATAGCAATTTTTTACATTTGCTTAAATTATGCATGAAAATATCCATGCTGTCGAATCTAATATCCAGACTATCTAATATCCAAACTGTCGAATTGCAACCATACTAAAAAATGTGACGTAGAAAAAAGTCTTACCAGTGAGCAAGAAAACAGGTGATCAGGCTGTTGTTGCAGATGGCTGGAAATTTTTCAAAGTCACTTGAGAAGCTGGGAAAGCACAACAGGCAGTGGACTGATGGGCTAGTGGATATCCCCCTTTTCTTGAAGAATTTATGGCACTGTGAATTTCTTGAACTAGTCTCACTCTGGATGTAGACGTCTAAAAAACTTTACAACTGCAAGCTGCATAAACTGGAATACTTCTGTTTAGGATTTACACATACGTACAAATGTTAGTTACTGCAATTTGACTGAAGTGACCCTCTGCAGGGCTTACCATCACTCCTGTGTTTGAATGCAGATTGTAGGTTCAAATGCAGGCTAGCTTGCCATTGAAAAAATTATATGGAGCTAGTCACTCAGCTGCCTCACCATTGAAAAAATATTTTGAGATTTACTTGCTTACTTGCTTGCTGCTTCTTGCTGTGGGATGGATCTGAAGTGTTCTTAAGACACTCAGTCTTGCTGGCTGGATTCTGCTAAAATTCAAAGTTTGGTTATATTTGCATTCACAGTCTGTTGCATACAGAAACTTGCAGAATATACACTGATGAGAGAATATACTTTGCAGCATCAACTTTAGAGAGCAGTAACAAATAACGTTTTATAATAAATCAAATGGAACCACGTTGCAGCTTAAAAGTACTGTTCCAACTTTACTTCTCATATAGTACAGATGATGTGAGAGATATAACATTTACCTTAGGACTTGTATCCCTATCATACCTCTAACATAGCTGGATTTATACAGCTCTTTATATACACTTTTTAGTCATGCATAATCATATTTTTGAGGAAACACATTGTTCTGTATTCTATTTTGGAGAATTGCTTATCCTGTAGAAACAATACTAAGCTTCCTTGTTTAACAATGTCTTGTAAGAGACCAGCTTTTCTGACAGTGTGAATATCCTGTAACAGTGTCCTGATGTCCATGTAGAAAAACATATTTTTGAGAAAACACATTGTCAGAGATCAGCTTTTCTGACAGTGTGAGCATCCTGTATTTTATTTGGATCTTTGTATAAAAAACATCTGTTCTTGTGCCATATCCTGTATTCCATGCAGAAAAACATATTTTTGAGAAAACACATTGTCACAGTGTCATAAACATATCCTGTTGTTTTAGGAAACATATTGTCTCCATTTTTTATATGCAGAATAACATGTCAGTGTTCTTTAAAAGCAGATTTTGCATTTTTGCTCTTGCATACATTCTGTCTAAGTCTGTAAGGGAAAAATGTCCATTCTTTAAAAGCAGATTTTGTATTTTTGCTCTTGCATACATCCTGTTTTGAGTCTGTAAGGGAAAAATGTCCATTTAGCAGATTCCTTTTCCAAGCCATGGTCATTTAGTATGACTGCTGATCACATATTACTAAACTTTGTTTCTGTATTTAAGCAAGCCTTTTCTTTCAGCATATTTACAACATAATTAATTTCAGATTTATATTCATAAAATCTAACAGATGGGTGGAAGCTCATACAACAAAAAAGGAAGATGCAAACTCGGTAGTTAGAATAATAAGTAAAAGGATCATTCCAACATGGGGAGTGCCCTGAGAAATACATAGCGATCAAGGGATTCACTTTAATGGAAAAGTGACAAAACAAATGTGTAAAACTTGGGGAATCAAGCAAAGGTTTCATAGTCCTTACCAACCCCAGAGTTCTGGAAAAGTGGAAAGAGCTAACAGAACTTTGCAGGAAGGATTAAAGAAAATGATTTCTGAGTAAGGGAATCATTGGGTAAAACATTCACCCAATATTTTAATTAAGATGCAAAATTCTCCTCAAGGATGTGGGTAAACTCCACATGAATTAATGACAGGTCGACCTATGAATTTACAAGCAGGAGAAATCCCTTATGGGATACCATTAGAAGAAACAAATTTGTGGTACCAGCTCCAAGACCAAATCAGTTGGGCAAAAGGGAGAGGTTGGAGAAGCTGGACAAGTCCATAATCTAGAACTTTGGAAGCAAAATAAGATTTGGGAATCAAGGGAGGTACAGTTGGAACAAGGAGATCTTGTAATGGTCTGCCAGTTTGGAAACACAAGCAAATGGGATTCAAAATGGATAGGACCCTATATTGTTACCGAAGTGGGGTTAGTTGCTGTACAAGTCCAGCCATATAAAAATCAGCCACCAAAAATGGTTGGATTCATAAAGATCATGTTAAAAGATTAAAATGGAGGGGAGAAAATTGTTATGAATGTAATAACTGATATAAAGAGACACAATATCAGATACAACTAATATGAACACGGTTCCTTTCTCTTACAGCTAATTTCAAGAAGAAATATCGAATCATAAAAGTCCTGATATTAATTGTGATCCTGACAAGTTTTTATTTCCCAATACAAGGAGAGGTGGACTTCAATACCTTTACCAAATCATTGCAAATGTACTCAAACACTTTGAATGCTAAACAATGCAGGATATGTGCTGAGACACCGCAAGATGCAAACAGTGGAATTCCATTAATCCATTACACCCTGTTCCATTTACCCTTCTGGAAATGTTGAACCTCACAAACCAAGACTGGGTTCCAAGGAATGACTTTATCCCAAAGACACACCTTTTCTTATGGCTTGTCCATTCAAATGTGATTGCTGATGTTTGTTTATGAGGAGGAAGTGCATGTAAACACCCATTGATTGGGAAAAGTTCTTGTAGTATTGTTTATGCTACCTAAAATACCAGTGAAAATGTTTTGAATGTTTTAGTAATGAAACTTGCTGAACATTTAAAAAAGCTAAAACTAAACATTAGGTTGCATAAGTGTTTCCAGTTAGGGCAGGCATATATTACTTATGTGGTAAAAGATCCTACAAATGGCTTCCTAAAACCTGGAATAGATTGTGCTATTTGGGAGATGTAATTACATTCATTGGACATACTACAACATTGCCTAATTCTAATATTATAAATGGCAGATTAAAAAGACATATTAACATAGAAAAAAATGGATGTATGAAATGATGTCCTTGTAGGAGTATCAATCTTTCCATTCTATGGAGCAGGGAAGGCTATTTGAGAAATTAGGAAATTGGCAGGTCTATTAGAGGAATTAAAAGTTACCATAGAAATGACTGCTATGAGAAATGTGGTTCTATAAATCACTATAGAATTAGATATTGTGCATTGGTAGGAGAGGAATGTTGTACTTATAATCCTGATAATGAACCTGAAATCAGGATTCACAAATAGAAAAAAACTTGGTTCTCTTGGCTGAGTGGATCTATCAGTGGCTAGGGGAGGAAAAAGAATGCAGCTTATACTGGTCATAGTTGATATTTTAGGATGTATAAACCTAATAATTGTTGTCATCAAGTGCGAAATTGAATGTGTAAGATGACAAGCAGTACAGGTTTGACAGTGGACCGAGTGGATCAGGTCCAAGATATCATACGATCTATGAAGAAGTTTGAACCAATGAAGCTTGAGGGTATTCACTGAATACTGTCAACAAACATGAGTTCTCATGTCTGTTCAAGGGGAACTGTTATAGTCATTTTGAGACACAAGCTTATGAAACCTTGCCCGAGCAACATGTGTGAACAATCTTGTATGTGAATGCAAGTGACATAAAATAATACAAAGCTGGATATAAATACAATGCCTGGCTAAAAGGGCATCAGCCAAGATAAGATAGTGCTTATGAATAATTCCTCTCTTTATCAAGGCATAATTATCAATATGAATAAATATGTATATTGAAAATAATTCCTCTAATAATCAGATGTCAGATGACAGATGCAAACCAACTTTAAGACTTCACAGTGCTTTTTTAGAATTTTCAGCTTCAGCTCTTTATTAGGATAGAAATAATTTGGAAAGGTCACAGCAGCATGGAACAAGGGTCACACACTGACACACACTGATGTATTGTAACAGCAGTGAATGGCACTACTATTAGACGTTTCATAAACATGCATAGACATGTATTAATCAGTAATTTCCCCATTTCTATCAAAACATTCCTTAACAATATGTGTAAAGAATAAAAGGAATGTAAAATACATGTTCTGTAAAATGTACATATATGCTACAAACATCAAAGATTAAGAAAATGTTTATTATTCTATTTTATATGTTGTCTATGGAATGAATGACAGGAGCAGACATTGTGCCTTGCATAAACATGCTACAGATTTTATGATGTTTTTATTAAGCTTTTGTATTACTTTGTAACTTGCAAATTTTCATTAATTTTGAATTATTCAATAGTAGTAATAATGTAAACTGCAGCTGTAACAATAATAGTCTTTCTCATTAGAAATGTTAGAAGTAAGAACATATGATCATCTGATGGCAAAGCAAGCTGAAGCAAGAAATGCTTACTCTGTACTTGTCACCAAAAAAGGAAAAACCTGTTGTTGTAGTAGCAATTTTTAAAATAGTCTGTTGTAACATCAATTTGAAAATAGCTGCATGACTTGATTAGGACACAGTGCATGTCTAAAGATGCAGGGCTACGTCTTTCAAGACTGTATAAAAATTCTGCCTTCACTTGTAATCTGTGTCAGATACATGAAAAATAAACTGTACTGACCCAAGTGGAGATGCCTTGCTTGTTTATCATTTATTTTTCTTGTTCTTCTAACTGCTTGTATTTTTCCTCATAGGTGCAGTGCTCATAGATACTTTTACAACTATATTAGCAGACAGGTCAGGGGGACAGATCAACAAAGTTAGCTGTATGCAGATGATGTATCATTGCAGTCAGAGTCTGAGTTAAACTTCAGTAAAAGATAGAGGAAAAGAATGTAAAAATGAAGGCATATCAGATGCAAATGAGTACAGATAAGACAGCTGTAATGGTATCAAATGAGGGAAACCAGAACAAGCTGAGAATTGAGAAGGAAGGGAAAATAGTGGAACAGGTTAGCAGCTTGAAGAATCTGGGGTGGGATCACCACTGACTACTTTACTAGGTCTTCAATATTATATGCTTTTTGTTTAATATTCACTGTATGATTTCCTGATCTGACTTTATTTATCCTGTATGCTGATTCTGCTGTTGTTACTGTACTTCATGTGATAATATTATGTAGTTATTAATCAAACTATGTATGCTGGAGCTTTCCTCACTGGGCCTCAACTGAAAATGGGAATCATCCCTAGTTGGACTTTCCCAGTAAACAAATGCCAAATAAATAAATAAAATTAAAAGTGTACAAAAAGTGATGTGACCAGTTCTGCTGTACTGTACAGAAATATGGGCAGTAAAGGTATAGCAGTTTAGAAACCTAGAGGTGATGAAGTGCTTGAGGCAGGTGTCAGGATTCACACTGTGGGCCAGATGAACACATGAGGATCTAAGAGCAGAAAACAAAGTAGCTCCAAATGCAAAAAAAGGTCAAAGAGAACAGTTTAAGGTGATTTGTGCACATGTGCAGAAAAGTAGATGTCAATCTGGTGAAGAAGATTTGGGACAGACAGAAAGATGGCAAGATGAAATGAGGGCATCCAGCAAAGAAGTGAATGGATTGTATGAGAGAAGACCTGCAACAGTCAGGCATGATTGTTGAAGAAGGTAGGAGACTGACACTGAATCAAGAGAGATAGCAACAGCTGACATGACACCCTGATCCCAAGTGGAAAATGGGAAAAAGGGGGTTGATGATGATCTCTATCCATCTGTATATACATATCTATATCTATCTATATCTAAATCTATCTCTGTATGTATATGCATATGTATGTGTGTGTGTGTGTGTGTGTGTGTGTGTGTGTGTGTGTGTGTGTGTGTGTGTGTGTGTGTACATATATATATATATATATATATATATATATATATATATATATATATATATATATATATATATATATATATATAGGTTTATTATCAAAATGTGGGATATCAAAATCATTTTCCACCTTTTGATTAAATCAGTTTGCTGAAACTGGTAATAATGAATTACCAAAATTTCAGAGATGGTAACATGGAATTGATATTTGAACACAGGAAGTTCCAGTGTCAAAAGTTCGTGTTACCGGCAACATTTTTGCAGGGGGGCAAGTCCCCCTCCACCCCCACAACCCCTACATAGTATATATTCCAACTCTGAGATCGCATTACAATGAGAAAAGGGTACATTTCTCGACCTACAGTGTAGTGAGGTCAGTTATCAGAATGTTGATTCCACATTAGCAAATGCACACTACCATTCACTAATGTAGATTCAAACATTTTCCGGATTGGCATTATGAAAACTTGAAAACACGCTTTCGACCTTCCTAGCTTTGCATAACTGCTGATCTAAATTTTGATAGTAAACCATATGTATATATACACACACACACACACACACACACACACACACACACACACACACACACACACACACACATATATATATATATATATATATATATATCTACTGGTCTACTTTTCTTTGTCAAAATTTCAAATCTCAAAAAAGAAAAGTAAAACTCTACTTCTGCAAAAGTGCACTTTTGCAAAAGCTGATTTAACAATTTGGAAAAAAGATAAAAAACACTACTTAAACACTGTTTTGCAGGGAGGCAAGCCCCCCCTACACTCCCCATGGGGAGGTTGCGGCCCCCACACCCCCACTACTTAAATATTCTAACTCTGAGATCGCACTACAGTGGGGAAAAGGATATATTTCCTTATCCCGACTGTAATGTGCTTTAGTGAATTGTCTTTCACTAAAGTGCACTTTCGCTTAAGTGGGTTCGATCACCTGTTTCTTGACAAACTGTGTTTTCGACAAACAGAAGGAGACCTATATTTATATATATATATATATATATATATATATATATATATATATACATATGTGTGTGTGTGTGTATGTATATATATATATATATATATATATATATATATATATATATATACTTTGTTTTGTTGAATATGATTTTACTGAATTTCATTTCACCCCGACCACATCGCTGAAAACACAAGTTACTGAAAACTCATTTCACCATGTTATGGTTACTAAAGGAATTTTGTTCTTCACCTATTACACCTAAACATATGGTTTGTTACCCATTAAATATTATTATTAGCTATCGTAACTTTATATTCATGCACCCTAAGTATAGGGAATGGAATTTTATTATATTCCCTATAATGTATACTCAGGGTATGCTTTTGTCATCTACTTATGAAGGAACTCATTTAGCTATAGATAATTATCTAAAGTACTGGTATCAGTTGATATCTGATAATAAAGTTAAAAATCTAGATTTCTTAAAACAAGAATTTGATCTAAGAGAAACTTGCTGGTTAGAGGTTCAGACCTTTAGACAACATCTCATTAATAAAATAGATCTAATGTCTATAACAGTTAAAGAATCTATTCCAACACTGATTGATTACTTGATATTAAATTTACAACATAAAGTTTCTGATAAAGGTAAACTTTCATACATACATAAAATTATTAGACAAGAAACTTTTTACAGTGTAGATACATACTGGAATTATTTCACTTCTATTAATGGGGACCCACCAAATCAACAAGATAAACAATATATATTGAATCTGCCTATAGAACTACGTCTTCCATTGTGTGGAGCTTTTATACATGGACATTTTTACATAGATCCTTTTATACACCTTTGATGATGAATAAAATAAATAATAAAGATAATCTATGTAAGAGATGTAATGTAGAAATTAATGCTGACTGGGCTCATATGTTTTATGACTGTATAAAATTGAAAGAATACTGGAAGTCAATTAATGAATTTTTGCAGGCTCTTTTTACAGATAATTTCATTATTTCTAAATCTCTTATATTATTCAACACACCTGTACCTCAAAGTGTTAAAAAGGTTAAGCTTCCCTTGTTATGGTCTATTCTAGCAGTGGCTAGGAAAACAATAACCAGAAATTGGATTTCAGATACACCTCCTTCGTTCAATGAATTTAAAAATGTTATGAATATAGTGTGCCATATGGAAATAAACACAATTAGGTCAAGAACAACTAGAAAAACATCTTATTATATTGTATGGGATAATTTACAAAATTTGTTAAAAAAATCCTAATTTCAATAGCATGGTATTTTAGTTTAATTAATTGATCTGATTGTAGTGGATGTCTTTGTAAATACTTTAGTTGTTTTGTTGAATGTTATAATCATATCTATTTTTAATTACTTGTATAAAATTGTTATGATATTTATCTTGTATGTTAAAACAATAAACATGTTTTGAAAAAAAAAAGAAAACTCATTTCAATGAATCTCATTTCACTGAAATGCACTTAGTATATATGGCACTTTGTAATCCACGGTGGTGGTGCTGCAGTAGCGTTGTCGCCTCATAGAAAGACGCTGTCTGGTTCAATTCTCAGCTAGAGCGTGTTCTGCGTGGAGACATGCGTGAATGGGCGTACCTTCGTTGAAGGTTGTGCATCAGGGCTGGTAACTTGGCATGTAAAAATCAACTGCCAATCATTAGCGGACAGGAGTTCCACTGGGGTGACCCCTAACCGGGAAAAGCCGAAAGACACAACAACAACATATATGGCACTTTGTAGAGTACTGTAAGGCAAGTAAATGTTTTTTTTTAAATGTTTGAAATTCCAGAATTTCTATCATATGGTCTCGGCCATATGAATTTCAAAGTTTTGGAACTTCAATAATCTGACATAGACCTATATATATATATATATATATATATATATATATATATATATATATATATATATATATATATATTTATGCTGCATTTTTCCTGATTTTGGCCTACCACTCAAGTGTGGGGTCATTTATTGCACTGTTGTGATTATTTTGCTGCTTGTGTATCTCTACTACCTTTAAACTACAACAAAAAGAGAAAAAAAAATCTTGCTTTTTTCCCACTTTCTGAAAGTTAAGAAAGTTCAGCTACAGATTTGCTGTTCTGAACTGTTTGGAAGTTTCTAGAAGGCCAGTGCTTGCTTGGGCTAAAGGGAAGTCTCTGTGTTCACCAATGGTAGTGGTTAACACTGAACAGCCTGCCTGTCCCTGGAGGAGTGGTTACTACCTAGAAGCTGTAGTTTTATTGGCCATTTTAGGTCAATTCTAAACTCCTTGATCTGTCTCTCTTAAAACCCTACAACTCTCTTTTTTGCGCAGTTTTGCACACTGAGCAGCATTGGGCAGTGCCGCCTAAACAGGTTTAAACTATTCCAGGCTCCACAAAGTCTGCTCTTAACTTTTTCCCTTAGAACTGTTCAAGTTCTCAAAGTAATCACTCTATTCTCTTTCTAAAGCCCTGCACTTGCTCAGCTCTTATAAGGAAACACTAACTATTTAAATCACTACACCCTCCTTGACTTCTCATAAGTATTAGGCTCCCGATTGGTCCTTCCTGATCAAGTGAAAAATCAGTTCCCTTCCCTAATCTGATCAGTAAAAAAAACAGTTCCCTATACTAATCTGGTATGTCCAAGGGTCATTTTCAAGGTTACTCTTCAGTCCAGCTGGTGAATCTGGGAATTTTGAGGCAATGTTACAATTGCCTTATGTACACAGACAACCTTCTCCTCCTTCCAACAAACTCTAATACATGTGAGAGATGCAGTTACACAGCCAAACTGGAGGCAGAGCTCTCTCAACCCAAGACTGGCGCAGTCAGTCAGGAGGAAAAGGTAAACACCCACACCACAAATCCAGTCTCACACAGACCTATTGCATCTGCATACCCAACACATAAACACACAAAAACATACTCAGAGGCTCTAAATAAAAATCTGCCTAAACAGCAAAGACCTCCTAAGCAGATATCCAAGCAACAGCCACCCCTCAACAATACCCACGAATCACATATCTCACAAAATCAGTGTGCCTCACAGTTACAGCCATTAAGGCCAAACAACACACCAAATACACTTGTTATAGGGGACTCTATTGTCCGGCACACTGACGTCCCGCTCACCAGACTGAACAAGGAGAAGGTCACTGTAAGCTGCCTGTCAGGTGCCAGGATCTGCCACATAATGCAAGCACTCAGGTCACTCCAAAGCAAGTACAAGTATGACTCCGTCATTGTCCATGCTGGTGTGAATGACCTGAGATGTACCTCCCTGGACTACATGAAAAGAGACATAGAGGAGCTCTCTGACCATGTAGCCCAGACCGGCATGACCCTGACCTTGAGTAACATCTTGCTCTGACCAAGAATGATGCCACAGTATAAAGACAGAATGATCACTTTCAACAATTGGCTAAAGTATTGGTATCATTCAAAGGGGATCCAGCGTCTGTCAGCCTGGGATGACATGCTCGATAAGCCACGTTGCTTTGCTAGGGACAGCTTGCACTTGTCACCTTTAGGCTTTCGTATACTGGCCAAGGCTCTTGCCACCCCCATAGTGCCTTTTTTAGGCAAGGCTCAAAGGACAAACCCACCTCCATAGACAACCCAAGGATAAAAAAACTAAAGGTAATGCCACTCAATGCCAGAAGTCTAAACCTCAAGATGCACGCACTCGAGGCTCTCCTCAGTATGGAGAAAATCGATGTCTGTGCAGTAACAGAAACCTGGTTCAAGGCTCCTGAGAGCACCCCAGCACTACCAGGTTATAACTCATATAATGCGTTTCGGCCCCAAAACTCAGACCGAAGCGCAAAAGGAGGGGGAGTATCTATATTCATCAAAGATACCTACACTTCCAGGCTAGTGGTACTGCATGAAGCATCGGAAACCATCCATGTGCAACTAACAGTGGACAAAACTGCCTTTCAGTTTGTAGCCTGCTACAGAACACCCTCCCTATTACAGGAACCCCACTTGGCATTCCTGAGAACACTGGAGAATATGAAGGTCTCTCCAAACACTATGTTATTGGGTGACTTCAACTTCCCAAACATTGACTGGGAAAACTACTCAAGCCCAAACACCCTCGCCCAATGGTTCCTTGAATTTATAAACTCTAACGCAATGGCACAACTGGTCACCACTCCCACAAGAGGGAACAAAATATTGGACCTGGTCATCACCAACATGGGGACTCTGTTCCACACCAGAGGTAAACCCCTCATTGGTAAGATCAGACCATAAACAAATTTCCCTGGACATCCATATCCCGTCCCCACCCCTAGCCAAGAAAATCACTGTAAAGAATTTCTCAAAAGCCAACTTTGCACTTCTCAAGACTGAGGTGGAATCCTTCAAAGCCCCTGGACCAGAGGATAATACAGCCCAATCCGCAGAATCCTTTACATATGCATTCTATGAGCACCTGCAGGAATGCATGGATCGTGCTATCCCAAATAAAACCAAGACTCACTCCTCCAAAAACAGGAGACCAGTCTGGTGGACTCCGGCCATAAATAAGCTATACAACAGAAGGGGGAAGCTACTACATGACAGAGCAAAATCCCACAAAGGGAAGGCATCTCTGATCAGTATTAGCAAGAAACTTCGATCCCTCATAAAATCATCAAAGGCCAGTTTTGAAAGAAAAATTGCCCTAGACACTAAAGATAATCACAAGGTCTTCTTTAGTTATGTCAGGAACATGGGCGGAAACTCCCAGATATGCTCTGAATTGCTGCATAACGGTACAAAATATACCGAACCTACAGACATAGCCAACATCCTGGCAGACCGATTCAGCGCAAACTCCTCCCCCCCTTCCCCCCCAAAAAGGAGCAAATGCCTATCCCAACTGAATGTAACCTCCCAGACATCACAGATGCACAGGTGAAAGCTGCCCTCTCCAAAGCAAAAATGACAGCATCTATGGGACCGGATGGTGTCCCAGGCTGTGTCTTACATGAGCTCCAAGAAGAACTGAACCCTCACATTAAGTCACTTTTCAAACTTAGCCTTACTACAGGATATGTACCCAAAGAATGGAGTACAGCTACAGTGGTCCCACTCCACAAAGGTGGTGCCACAACGGACCCCAGAAACTATTGCCCCATAAGCCTGACTAGTCTGGTCTGTAAAGCTATGGAGCGTATTATCATGGAACTCATAAACAAAGACATTGGGAGCCTCCAGACACTGGACCCTATCCAATTTGGCTTTGCTAAGGGCAGATCTTGCCTCTTAAACTTAGTTGATTTCTTTAAAACAGTTACCAAAGCCATAGATGAGGGCAAGGTAGTCCACACAGCCTACCTGGACCTCACAAAAGCCTTGGACACAATACCCCACTCGGGCATCATAAATAAGCTTACCAGCTTAAATATCAACCCCTATATCACAAGATGGGTTGCAAACTGGCTCAGAGATAGAACCCACATGGTCAGAATTGCAGGGGCCATGTCTGAATCCAAACCAGTTACAAGTGGCGTCCCACAGGGCTCAGTTCTGGGAGCTCTCTTGTTCGGTATATACTTCTCTGAGGTTCAGGTTAACACAGGGGGATTACGGCTGACAAAGTTCACAGATGACTGCAAACTGGGGGCCATAATCGAATCTCCAGCTGACACAAGCATCCTCCAAAAGGGTCTCACAGAGACGGATGCTTGGTGCCAGAGCCACGGCCTCAAGCTAAATGCTAAAAAGTGCATAGTCATCCCCTTTGGGAAAAACAAGGTGCCCACAAATTACCACATAGGTGGTAATCCATTAAGTACGGAAGATGTAATTAGAGATTTGGGGACCAACTTAGATAGTAATCTCACCTTTGATAATCATGTTGCCAAGTGGTTAGAAAGACCTTCTATATAGCCCACCTTATCACGAAAGGGTTCGCATCTATATCAAGAGAGGTCATTGTGCCCCTCTACTCGTCACTCATCAGGCCCATAATTTAATACAATGCCCCTTTTGCGATGTACCTTACCCGACATCTGCAGCAACTGGAGAGACCCCAAAAGTACCTCACCAAGAGGATCATGGGCTACAAACAGATGTCCTATGCAGCTTGACTAAAGAAACTCCAGCTCTACTCAGTTGCTTACCACCTACTCAGAGGCGATCTATGCCTGACGTACAAAGCCATGTCAAACCCAGAATTAATGGACATGCTCCATATCAAAAAATTCAAGTCCCTTAGAGCTACACACTCCAGGGACCTAAATCTCAGCAAAAAAAAAAAATAGGACATGCTGGAGGGACAGATTCATTTCCCAGAGGCTCCCCTCACTCTGGAATAGAATCCCAGTTCATGTTAGACATAGCCCCTCACTGACCCTCTTCAAGGGAAATCTGGACGCGTGGATGGAAAATCGCAAATTCACCCCTGGGATCTCTTCTGTGTCCCTGCTAGACAGAGGCACAGTAAACTAATCTTAAAAGGGTACCTTCTGTGACCTACTTTACAGAGGCACAGTAGGCTAATCTAATAGGGAGGTGGAAGCCAAATACACTCTGGCTAGGCTTATAAATACCCTAGGGCAGATAGACTAGTATCTACCTATGAACCTATATATATATCTATATACATATATATATATATATATATATATATATATATATATATATATATATATATATATATAGATATATATATATATATATATATATATATATATATATATATGTATATATATATATATATAGAGAGAGAGAGATAAAGATATATATATGCACATGTACATATATCTATATATATATATATATAGAGAGAGAGAGAGAGAGAGAGAGAGAGAGAGAGAGAGAGAGAGAGAGAGAGATAAAGATATATATGCACATGTACATATATATATATATATATATATATATATATATATATATATATATATATATATATATATATATATATATATATATATATATATATATATATATAAATGGGTCCAGGACTGTTTACTGAATGCACAATTTACAGAAATGCTCAAGCATAGTTTCCCAAAAGTTCTTTTTACTGAAAATGCAATTTTTGCGAAACAGAAATGAAAAAAGTAAAAATATGTATATGTGTATATATATATATATATATATATATATATATATATATATATATATATATATATATATATATATATATGTGTGTATATAGACACACACACATACACACACACACACACACACACACACACACACACACACACACACACACACACACACACACACACACACATATAACATATACATATCTATAGCTATAGCATCTCTCTCTCTCTCTTCATATATATATATATATATATATATATATATATATATATATATATATATATCTAGGATTAAAGACCTTCCCCGGGATTCATGAAGCTTGCGCCAGGCGCACGCATAGCGTAGGTGTTATAATGCCAAATATGGCCGCCGAGCAATTCAGGTACGATCTAATTCCATGTGCACTACCGGCGTACACCAGATCTGCGCAGCCCCCAGCGTAGGTATGCAAATCACCCAATGTGCAGTGTTGCACCATGCAAATGAAGGCATATAGTGATTCATGAAGTGGTGCAGGCGTAGCGTAACCCACGGAAATGTAAACCAAAAAACACGGTTTACATTTTCCCAAACATAACATCGGAGCTATGGAAGAGGGCCAGACCCAGGTTTCACAACGTGAATATATGCCAATGGCGAAATACACAGCCAATGGCATAAGAAAAGATGCACAACATGTAAATAACAACATTTAATGTCATGTCCACAGTAATGCACAGCAGAACCGCAGGGCATGTGTGCGGAAGCTGTAACATAAAGAAATAATATAAAAATGTCATAAAATCGCAACGTAATAGAAATCAGGTTTACAGCATAACACACAATGGTAGGCATGGAACACCACAACCAAGGTGCAAGGGTTGCTACGGGCTTGCGATAGTGTTCAGCGTGGTAACTATGAATTAGTAGTCAATGCCATGCAAATGAGGCAGATAATACTGAATCGCAAATGTCCCGCCGGAGGAAGGTTGTACCATACGGCGCAGTGGTATAACACCGAGAAGTGGCTCAGAGGAGATACATAACATCAGCAGAGGGGTGTGCCACTGTAGCACTAAGCACATTGGAGCATTGCAAATCTGGCCTGTCCATTGCTAAGCAAAGCTGCAGGATACGGGTGGGGAGGAATTGTTTAGCTGAGAGCACATATGGTGGCCAAAAGCGCATGTGTACGAGGAAGAAAACGTGCCCAAAACCCAGTAATCGGACGCATGCGCCACAAACAATAGCAGAAACAGGAAGGTCAGGAGAAGAAAAGGAAATGCGGAAGTAGGGTAATTGGAGTACTAATGAGCAATCAACACCAATCAACCCACGAAGGCCAATTGACGGCAGCTGACAAGTACGCTTGCAGAAACCTGCAAAACAGGATAGGGGAGGCATGTGAATGCAAAGAAAGGAGGAGAGGTATTGGATTGCAAAGATAGGAGACCTGACACAGCAGAGCAAAGCAAACCGACAGCAGACCAGCAGTAGCACACATAACGCAAGATACGCCAGGTCCAGGAAAGCACAAATGAAAGTAGGCTGCAGGATGCATGCCAGAAAATGGTAGGTGCAACTCGCAGAAATGTAAAGGGAAGGTCAAGAGGTAATCCACGGCAGGCAAATGTAATTCAACACCAAAGGCACCACAATAGTAGTTCCAGCAGTAAAACACATAACATAACCTGTAGCTACGAACGTACATACACACCCTATGACATCATCGGTGTTCACAGCACAATAGTATAAAGTGTGTAAGCACCCAACACACACCTGTGCATTCCCAAACACCGCACCATAGGTGTAAACACACGGGGAACTTTTAAAATGTACATGTTGGGAGCTGCCATAGCTGTGATTCATCAGCATGTGTTAGAGACTGACAGTGTTGTGGAGGATGATGCCGACAATCACCGCAGGCCTCGGAGGAGAAGGAGAGTGTTCAGACCAAGGATAACCTACCAAGGGCTACATGACCTGGAGATAGTAGAGCATTACAGGGTGGACAGGGACATCTTACAGCAAATAGTGGAGCTGTGCCGGCCACGCCTGAGAACCAGAAACAACAGAGGGGAACCCATACCAGTGGACATGAAGGTATGTGTAAGCCTGCAAATACTGGCCACAGGTACCTTTCAAAGGCCAACTGGAGATATAATGGGTATCTCACAGGCATCAGCATCCAGGGTACTACACCAGTTCCTGGATGCCATGTTACCACATGCCAATGAGCAGATATACTTCCCCAGAACTCAGGAGAAGTTGGCCAGCAATATGCGTCACTTCCACCGTGTGGCACAATACCTGGAGGTACTGGGTGCGATAGACTGCACGCACATACAAATCAAGTCACCACCCAGTGAGCAGGGTATGCGCTACATAAACCGCAAGGGATTCCACTCCATCAACTGCCAGGTTGTGTGCAATGCCCAGGGCATTATCATGGATGTGTGTGCTGGCAGCCCTGGAAGCTACCATGACTCCCATATCTGACATGCCTCACAGCTGTATCAGGTATTTGTCAGGGGGGACATCCCACATGGCCATCTCATGGGGGATGCTGGCCATGCACTGGAGCCGTGGATGATGACTCCCATCAGAAATGCACACACACCCATGCAAGAACGCCATAATGAGGCACACGCACAAACCAGAATCATCATAGAGCGTGTGTTCGGGATGCTGAAATCACGGTTCCATTGCTTGGACATATCTGGTGGAGCCTTGCAGTACTCTCCAGGCACGTGTGCCCACATGGACATAGTATGTGCCATGCTACATAATATGATCCTGCGGAAGCAGCTGCAGCAGGGACAAAATGGTGAAGGCCCTCATAGCCCACAGCAATTGCCAAGGCCAGTACAGGCACAGAGGGATTCAGACCATGAACACACTGTGCCAGCCCCAGTAGGCAGATGGAGGCGTGCCCAATATGCCTATGCCTTGGCAAAGAGGGAACGTATAGCACATACACTGACCATGTAGGCCCCTACGGACTGACACCTCTCCACCTGCACACACAGTAAAATGGATGGCACACAAACATGACCACCTGTAAATTGTAATGTATAGGTGGCCCAATGTGTGACTCCTACATAGGCAGCCCTCAAACATTGTAAACACAACAGCCAGTGCAACATGAAATGCCAACACCTGAACAGTACATGAGTCTTACAGCATATGGTGGTGATGTGTGCCTGTCACGTTCCCCGCCAGATATATATATATATATATATATATATATATATAGATAGATATATATATATATATATAGATAGATATATATATATATATATATATATATATATATATATATATATATATAGATATATATATATATATATATATATATATATATATATATATATATATATATATATATATATATGTACATATATGCATATATATAATACAGATAGAAAGGGCAATAGAGGGATATATGGTGATATAGATGGATTCAGCGATATCTGCAAATATGATAGATAGTTCAACGACATTCATAACATCTTGCAGGTACAAATAAATAGGATACCGCCAACCATGGAATGTGTAACATACCGACATGCGTAACCACGAGGTTGAAAGACCGATAGAACACAGTACCGGAACAGTACATCCGCGAGTAATAGTATGATGATATGAAGGGACAGTTAGTCACCGCTGACGGTGTCGCGGTCCACGTAGGTACTGTGTTCAACTGTGTCTGTGAGTGCCGTAGTCTGTGTAAGTATGCGTTGAGGGTGCCGTGTGCGTTTCTGTGTGACTGTAATGTGTGTGTGTGTCCGCAACATGTGTATGTTGGTGCCAAGTCAGAGGCAGACCAATATGGTAGGTGTGGGTATAGCTAGCCGTAGGCATACGGTTACTACCTGTACCACAGTAGGAGGGACATCCCCACCCTGGGCAGGTGTGTCCTGACATAAAACAGTACAAAGGGCAAATGTCCGAGATGGTAGGACATAAATATGTCCCATATATAATGTAACAGTCGTATTTAATAGTTATGCCTGTATGTAAGAAACTTAAATGTTACTTGCAATATGATAAGTATCCATAGTCACAACAATAGGTATGTAGTGAGGATAAAAGTATGTGCTACCTGTGTACTGACCGTGGCTACGTGTTGGCCTGTAAACACTGCTTTGTGTCCCGCAAGTGTCCAACAATGACCATATGATAAGGTGGCAACCCATGGCAAACAGGCTCTTATAACAACACAACCACAATGACTGCAAATATCTGGGACAGAAATACAAGGGATAGCTGTCACCTACACATATCCCCTGATATATCGCTGCAATTATGGAGGTATACAAGTAGCAAGCTCACCTGCAGACAATATAGAAACCAATTAACAATGGCCCAACATACAATCCCGTAACATAAGTCTACTAACTGTTAGCTCTCTAATCAGGGACGGAGCCCACACACATATATACAGATTATGTAGAAATGCAAGGCCCACAAACTGTATATGTTATGTACAACCACCGACATCCCCCACACTAGAAACTAAAGCAATACAAACTGTAATAGCAGCACAAACATCCAGTCAGTCAATTACATCTGCGGAACCCTCAACATACCGTGTGAGAGACACAATTAAAGGCGACATGCAAAATTGCAGGCGTTGTATAATGGAACAAACAGCCATGTTACAGGTATTGATTGCAATACTCCGTTAACAGACGTCGGGATGACAGGTACACCCACATGTTGAACCAAATACTCTACCTGTCACACACAATCCACGGGGGACATGAATCCAAACTATACTTGTCTCCATGCATAGCAGTTGCAGTTACACATAACAAAACACAATACAGACCGTCTCCCTGAAGGTAGGGTAAATAGGCAACTCCCAAGTGGAGAATCCAATTATACCCCACTGTTGCCGTGTAATTGGCGAATGGAGTAGCTGCACAGCTGATATGCAAGTAATTAGTCACTCAGGAACACCAGAATCCACATGTTTCAGGTATCGACGTATATAAGGATGACTTGCCAGACATTCAAACTGTATGCTCATACCGAAAAACATTTGAAACACTGTGAGAGAGATAGAAACGAAATGCTTTAACGACAACAAGGTATGTAGAACGTCCGATATGTAAGGTTATGTATAGCATGATCTGTATTAATTAGTTTTACTGTATGTATAGCCTGGTTTGCATTAATTAAACGTGTCCGCAATGCATAAAGTGGGGAAAGGTATTGATGTAGTGATGTCTTGCTGAGCATACTAACGCTTGTAGAATCTGTGCGTCCAGCAGTGGGACACAAGGTACACAGCACAGACACCAGAAGGGATGCTACATGAGGCCATTAAACAGAACAATGCCATACAACCCGCCGTCAGTGGTAGGGTATGTCCAACAAGGACGTGCCATAGCAGGGGATAGTATATGTTGATATACTGACACAGCACGCATGTGTATGGGTAAATAACGTTAATGACATATGTAAGGTGGTCCCGCTGAGCAAGTATGCTTTGCATTATGGGATACTATGAGAAATATGTGCAATGTATAGTATTATAGGTAGATATGACAGATATTCTACACAGCATAACAGGCATATCATGCATACCACAGGTATCGTCTATTGGTATGTACAATAACAGGATACATATGGCCTGTAGGTATGGGACATAGTAATAGCATGATAGCTAATCTAAATGGAAGGGCTACCAAGTAACCATGCACAAAGGACATGTGATAGCTGCACAGGTGCATAGTGGGGTACTGTGCAGTCTGTCAAGTCCATGTGTAAGCACAACTACAGTGTTCACACTAGTGGCACCTCTACCGGGTAGTGTCTGTGAACAGCAGAGCCAGGTGTCACCTGCACCACTGCACAGTACAGCCACTGCAGTGATCCCAGGCCTACATGTGTCTCCCAACCACCAAGGGAGGTATTACATGAACAGTGCTACTGAGTGTCCCTGCGTGATGTACAGAGGACTTATGTTCCACAGCATGGTGAGTGCCCTGTTTGGGAATGTAACCCAGAAGCACATTCCACTCATTGTGGTGTGTGTGCACATATCCATGAGCATGTTGCTCACAGTGGCCTCTGCTTATGTTGCGTATGAGGAGTATATCCATCAATAAAGTTGTGGACATGGGCCCTGTCTGATCAGCAGAGGTCACCCCTGAGTATGTAGTATGCAAATGTGTACAGATGTAGTGTCCGTAGTGCAGCCGCATATTTAAACTGTCGGAGCTCAGTAAACGTCATGGCGTGTTAATGTTGTGGCATGTAAAGCTGTAGCTGTTGTGTAAGGTACATCCTAAATGGGGTGGTGCACCCTTGAATGTGTGTAGATGTCTTGAGTTCAGAGGTACATTGAGTGCCTATGTACCAGTTACACACCCAGTACAGATAGGTGTGGCCATCTAGGAGGATATCCACACCACAGTGGCAATACGGTAACCACAGGAGTGGGTGCGACATATGTGTGTACTGCAAACATGTACAATGTGATATGTATGTAGGGGACTACCATCCATGTGATAGTCAGTGGGTGAATGGTGTAATGCAAAGGTGATGTGCATGCACCCTGTGTCATGCAGCTTGATGCCATGATAGTCATATTATGTATCTGTCACAGCGACACCCATATGGTTGGAGTCAGTATCAGCTGGTAGAGCAATCATGGCGCTTGGTATGTAGGGGTTCTAAAGCTAGGCAGGGAAAGTCCCCTGTGCCAGCCTGTTCTGCATGGAAGCATATACTTAACATGAGGGGCCCTATGACTGAGGACTGTGGTATGCCAAAGTACCTGACATCTAGTAGGTACTATGGTATGCTGGCCTCACTGTGTGTCCTGTCTATGAGCCACATAGCATAACATCCTGAGACACAGGGTATGATGTACAGGTGGATGTGTATGTTGTCAATACCAGAATGGGGAATGGTGCTGAAAGGCAATGAGAGGACAATGTAGGATGTGTGGACTCCCATACCATCAGCAACTGCCCTGGTAACTGTATGAAAGGAGTCCACCATGTGTAGGGGCCATGCTCTGGCCTTAACAAGCCCAACCCGGGTGGTAGCAGAGGACGGGAGACCAACAATGTCTCTGAGAATGACGTCCTTGATGATGTGCCCCATAGCCATGCAGAACAGTCCAGTCAGGTGTGTAGGACTATAGTCCCACTTGTGCAATGCAGTGCCACCTGTGTGCAGTGTGATAAATGCTGCTGTGTGCCATTCAGGGTCTACAATGTCTGAAACAAGGCTATTACGGAATATGGTGGCCTAGTGGGGAGACAAGTAATTCAGAGGTTGGTGGACATCACAGCCTGGGACGTTGGAAGGTGACATGGGGCCAGTGTCCCAGGACACATAGAGTGTAGGTCAGTACTGTGTAGGTGTGACCACAGGGACACCACAATGTTCATGTATGGATTTCGGCCCTGTAGTGAGTGAGAGGGTGTACTGTCAGCATTTAATCCATCCTCCAGCATGCTGCCAACAATACCTGGGTCTGCAATGTTCCTGAGTGACTGTTGTATGTGACAGCAGATGTGGGTGCTGCCATCAAATACTGACATACCACCATAATGCCTGGTGGTACACCCCAGAATGTGTGGCAGTCATGTTTACGTAGCTAGTCTTGGAGTATGTGATGAGGGACCCTGTGGCCCCACCACGGCTGACCAGAGCCACCCCACACATGGGAATGTACACCACTGTGCAACAGCCTACACCTGTTGTTGTACATCATATGTCCGTGGAACATGACCACCAGAGTGGCGTCTGTTATCTGGTGTGTACCATCATGGCTCTGTGTGGAATAGCATGATCAATGCAGTTGTGTACATGCTAATTAAGTGCACTGGGGTATGTGTCAGCATTTGTATGTGCATTGTCCATCTGCACTGGTGTCATGATGTTAACAACCGCTGTCAGCATACGTCTGTAGTAGGTGTAGTAGTACACATGTACGGTGTATGCTGTGATGGGTATGTTTCCAGGATGTGGCTAACAAGGTAGATTAGCATATGTTTGGAATCCACCAATGAGGGGATAACCCCAGGTGTGTAACACCAGTCACATGGTGGTAGTGTTCATGCCAAGGGTATTGTAGGTCTTGGAGGTGGTGTGTATGTGTTGATCCAGCAGAGTGGAGGGTATGACTCATGGATGTGTTGGTACATGAGTGGCTATCCCAGTGAAGTGTGGGGTAGTGTCAGTCACACATCAGTAGTAGCTGAGGCCCACTGTCCACTATACCACCATAGAAGGTATGTTACCCATGGGGTATGATGTTGACTCTGTCGCTTGTTACAATGTGTATAGTGGTCCCGGACACAGTTAGTTGCTCGTGGAGCACCTCTGATGCATTGTGCTAAGCAACTTGCCAGGATGTGTGCAAAACATAGTGGGATATGGGAACCCCTCAGCTGTGGGTGTGCCGGTCCAGGTATGTGCCTGGAAGGTATGGTCCGTCTATAACCTGTCATTGCAGGTGTGCTCTGCAGAGCCTACAGGCAGGTCCCAGTCACTGCAGAGATGTTGGAGTGGTGCATTATAAGGTGTGCCTTGCCTGCGTGCGTCACAGGGGAAGATGCAAGCAATGTGTCACATGACCCCATGTCGCGCATGCCAGTTACCACCCTGCCGGTGACAGTTATTGGAAACTGTGCAGGACAGGCAGTATAGCAGCAGCAAGAGCCTAGCATGTGAGCTGTACTCCCAGGGCCGACAGGTGCAAGTCACCTGTGCCACAGCATTGTGTTTGACCAGGACAGTCATAGCGGACAGATACCACATGCCTGTGGAATGACAATAGAAGCATAGGCAACTGTTGAAGTGACACAGTCAGTCATTGTACAGTGGTATCGTGTCTGGACGAATGCAAAATACTCCCCAGGGCTAGGCCCACACTCTCAGGGCTATAAGACTGGTGAGCTATTGCATGTCCCTGCACACATAGTCTGTGAAGTGGCATCGCAGGGCAGTCACACTAACATGTCGAATGACAGACATATCGTTCCTGGTGAGATGTGGCATGGGTGCATAGGTTATGTTGCAGAAGCAGTTACCCGACAGCAAGATGTAAGCGACTAATGCCTTGTGTAGCCTGCTGTGTGGAACTGCAGTGTGACACCCTACAGAGTCAGCTATGACTGGTGTGTTGTGAATGTTATAACACACTATTGGATGTATGTGGTGGGCATACATGAGTCTGTGGGCTATAAGTTGGTGATGTTGTCTTCCATGATGGGGGCTACCTCTGGTGCCTACAGTGAGTATGGAGACGTACTGCACAGGTTGTCCTCGTAGGTGTGGCCAGTGGTGTAGATTATGTGGGACTATGTGATGGGTGGGGTGTGTTGTGAATGTTACACATCCCCAAATGACTGTCAGGTGCAGTCAGGGTTGGTGACAGCATTACCCCCATCATAGCTGTCAGCCTCCTGTCCCCAAAATGAGGAACATTAGCCCTCATACAGTGTGACAAATGGGCGAAACGTGGAACACTTACAACTGGCTTACTAAGAGCGTCAACTAGGAAGGGCATATGATGGCTAAAATAGGCTGGTCTTACGTATAAAACAGATATTACTATGATTCTCATCTATCTAGCCATGGCTAGCAAGTAAACTATGTACAACAATGAATGTGTGACAGACCCTTCCAATGTGGAACCTTGAGGAACATGCACCTTTTAGAACCCCAAATGAGGTACGCTCCCCGTAATGAGGTACACCTGAGAGCTATGGGCCCAGCACGGCTGCAGACGTGCATCCCCCACAAGCTGTAGTGCCGTATGTTGGGAAGTGAGCATTGAAAGTGTACACAAGACAATTGCTCTATTGCCACATGTACAACATATCCCTCATATAGACAGGCAGTAGCACTGGTACGTGACAGTTGGACATGCCTGCATATACAACCATGTCCCACAGGATATGTGCGTTACATATGTACAACAGCTGTAGTACCTTAAGCAAGCTGGGAAGTGTAGGACAGCCAGTGTACCTGTGGGAAATGGTGTGGAATGGGCGCTATAGTAATCATTAGCTCATGACATGCTCACATGTTCTGAACAAGTGCCTAGCATGACCATACAATACAGATAGGGTGTTGGATAATATCAACCCACAAGTGGTGATGACAGTCATTTAGGGTGGCACCGCACTATAACCCTGCTGAGTATGGTGTGCATGTCCATGAACCATTAGAACTGTAGATGTTAGCAGTACAGATGTACAAGATAGCACGGATATTTGATTACAAATACCTTTGCATGTCACAGGTGTGTTCCACCAGTGGCCTGTTGACAGACCCACAACTACAAAAGGTGCAAGAGTGACATGTGCACAGCACATCTGTGCCAGATACAGTAGAACAGGGTTAATGTGTTGTACCCCACCCTCATTGTAGCCCATACCACACACACAAATGTTAGGCATCTGTGTATGTATGGCTGTGAATGGCCATGACCTATCAGTTTAGCTGTGCCAGTGTTGTGAACAACATACAGAATGGGCTGTGTGTGTGAGGTGCGTGACATATGTGCACAGTCTGATGGATGATACCAGCAGTGTCACCGCTAGGTGAACATCCCTGTACCCATAAACTGCTACCTAGGCTGTGGTCAATATTATGGACACTGTGTAAGGGATGGTGCTGTGCAGTGCACCCCCGACATGGTGACGTCTCCAGGCCCCTTAGGTAGTCATCTGAGGTACCCATGTCATGTCAGGGTGCCATCCATGAGCACAGAGATCAGGGGCCAGGCATATACAGCACTGTGGTGACCAATATTGGATCACATACCACCTGTAACGGGTAATGGCTATGCATGGATTTGCGATAACAGCCTTCACAATTGACACCTCCACTATGCAGCATGCCGTCTACCTTGCAGAAGGACATTTGCTACACCATGATGATGGACATGCTACATGTCCATATCCTGATCTATATGACATATGTTGTGGACAGCCACCATCCTAATACTAGGATCGCCACAGGCTGGACAGATCCCTGTGCCATATATGTGACATACTCCCGCCATACCATGCAACCCTGTCCATCAAAGCTGCAGATGTTATTCCAGTCATACATGGTGTAATGGCCGCATGGTAGATGTACTATCAACTGACTGGATCAGTAATGTGGCACTGATGCAGCTTGCGGTGGCACAATGGCCGTCTGTAACTGCGTGGAAACCATGCCCGCACATGCTATGGTTGATGACCATCCCTGCGAATGTCGTCTGACTATCCATTGTCCCATGTATATCACATGTGTAATACAGGCGATCCGTGTCAGGATGTTGAACAGTTGTACAGTGCTGTGTAGATGTATATGGCAAAACACATGCATGTACAGGTGTCCATACGTATGTGTGCATTGTCACTGCTCAAGTCCATTCCGGCTGTGTCGGTGTTGATATGTGACATATACACAGCATCCAGGTCAACAGTAGTACTGTGGACACATCGGGGCATGTGCAGATAGGTAAGAACACAAGTGCAGGCAAATAGACATGCCCACAGCAAGACAGCATTTACATGGAGTATGAACTTTATAATGAGGTGACACACATATCTGGTGATGATACCCAATGCATAATGGGTGTGACATGTGTGGCACAAACACATCAGTCGTGTCAGTGTCATGGTGCTTTGCAAAGATAACTGTGCAGATGCAGTAGATGTCATAGAAATGTATGTGCAGCAGTATCTCTGTGCATCTCTGAAACTGTGACCTGTCACTATCATTATGTTTTACAGATAATGCCCCGTACACGCCTCCCAGCATACACCCGCCAGGAGGATGATGTCCTCATCCCACAGCTCCATGACAACTATGACTTGTTGTTCAGCCATGTGCCACAGCATGCCCAGCATCGGGATGACCTGTGGCAGGATCTATGCAGGAGGGTGAACGATGTGGGTGGCCATAACTGCACCTACCAGCAGGTGCGCAGACACTGCATGGACCTGATACAACATGCAAAACAGCGTGCCACTGCAATCACCAGGGAACAAGGTGGAACAGGTGGTGGGCCACCAACCCAGCCCCCACTCACACACACCGAGGAGTTACTGGCCAGTCTGGGGACACCCAGGGAACAGCATCCAGAAACACTAGCTGCCATCGTGGAGGTGGGTGTCTCCCTACCAATGAGCCTGGAGTTGCCTGGTAAGTCAGTAATGCACATATGGCTATTATATCCCATGTAGTTGCATGTGTCACTGTACATAATGTAAAGTAACAACATATGCCAGGTATGTGGACACACATGCTGCATACTACAGTATGCTACTTTGTGTATGCACACATGTGCATACTATATGCTATTACACAGGTGAATGTGTGCACATGCACAGTGCAACCTGTGGCTGTCATACAATCATGGATAATGTTCATACTGGTGTGTCACCCCTATACAGGTACCTCTGGCGTGCCGCACAGACATGGGTCCATTGCAGGTGAGACTGTCATCAGTATCAGGCATGTTACAGTGTAGATTTATTTGCCATGTGGCCAGTTAACACTTGCACACCTGATGTTTGTTCCAGTCACGATATGCAGGTCGCACCACCATGCATTCACACACGCCACCCATGTGCAATATATTCACACGTAATGATACACAGACTTGAAACCACAGTACTTGTCATTGCAACATGTGTGGTCAGCTGTGCATACAATGGTGGAGGTGTTCTACAATGGAGGCATATGTAGTATGCATTGGAACAACATGTGTGGTACGCACACAGTACCACACAGTGAGCTGTGATATGGGCAGTCCACAAGTGTCACCATTGTGTCATATGCCCCTGCATCGGGTGCACACATTGTGATGTGCCACCTGTCATGTCCCAGACATGTAGTGTTCTGTCTGCAATATCGTCACACTATCACATGACCTATACCCCACATACCAAACATACAACCCATTGTCTGCATAGACCTTTGGAATGTGACATATCTGACATGTATAGGTGTATGTCATATGGGACCACACAGACATGTGGAGAAGATGCCCATCACACACAATTGGCCACCACATGTGCACACATGGCCATGGGGGATGGCCAGAGACATGTAGCCACACAGTACATGGGATGTGTATACACCCTGTTGCACATTGTCCACACATGGTCCAATTATAGCCTTAGTTGACCGATTATACAGTTGATGTGGTACAGTGGACAACCTAAAAGCCTGTGCACAGCTACTGGAGGTGTCACTGAAGTCTACCATATATGATCTGTCGAACATCACGACTGTGTTGAAGTTATGGCTATGCAATGTGTACATATTATGCATTCTACAGCAACATACATGCCTCGTGTTGCCAAGCAATGGCACAGTGTCTGTACTTCACACTGTATAGCAATGTAGATGGCTCACACTACCCTCCTTTGCTCATGCACATTTGCTAAACATGCATTCTATCTGTAGGGCATACACACAACACTGCAATGTGAAGCCCATTATTTGCTGTACATGTGTCAGGACACCATTGTGTCAAACATGTATGCATGTTAATGCACATGTCAGCAAATTACATGTCAAGGTCACGTCAGCCATGTGTACTGTTATCCTGTTCTGGGCCACATGTATCACGGGGATGCATGCATACTACCATGATTGTGTGAACTGCATGGCTACTGATATGACACCTGCTTGCTGTAGTGTGCACCCCAGGGAGGTATGCTTACTAACATTATTAATGTCTGAGCTGCATGCCCTCTGCTCTACCGCAGGCATGTTGCATGCCATCTGACAAATCACATGCATGGTGTGTCTGTGTGTCTGTGTGTATCCGTGTGTCTCTGTGTGTCTGTGTGTGTCTGTGTGTCTGTGTGTGTGTGTCTGTGTGTGTGTGTGGTTGTCTGTGTCTATTGTACTTTACAGTATTTCTTTGCATTCACAGGTGATGTAGGTGCATTACCCTCCTGCGGTCCATCTGATGTTAGTCTCCCCACAGATACTAGCGGTGATGAACATATGCATGAGGTACAGGCAGGGTTGTCAGGGGCTGAATCTGTGCCAATGGTTACCATCCCAGCTATGTCCCCATCTTCCCCGCACACAGTTCTGCTGCCAACACATACCGCATAACCGGTGGCCATAGAGGAAGTACAGTCAGCGTCTGTTGGCGTGGAACAGAAATGTGTGGTGGCTACAGAAGGTGTGTCTACACACCATGGTGTCAGTATAATGACTGCAGATGTGCCATACAGGCATGTGGCCAGTGTTGCTCATAGGAGGACCTCTGGCAGACATGCACCTGCAGGACAGAGCGCAGCAGCTGGTATCACCAGACGCATGTTCCAGACTGTAATGGTGGCACAGGCACGTGCTGAATGGCAGAACAGAGAAGGGCAGAGGCTGCAGAGGACTGCTATCCATACCCTAAATGACAACATCCAGGCATTGGCAAATGCTCAACAGCAGATTGCTAATGTTCTGGATAGGTGACTAGGTGAAATGGTCGGAATCCTTGACCGAGGCATGGCAATACGCGAGCGGGATCTGTCTGTGCTGGAACACCTGGTAGGAGTGAGGCGTAGGCCACATGGACGTAGGCCAGCAATACCACCTAGTGTAGGTCAACGTGAGCATGCCACCTCAAATGCCCACGCCTATAGTGCCGGTAGCAGTAGCAGTGCAGCTGCTGCTGCGCTGTCAACACCAGGACATAGCAGGCCATGTGGTCATGGCCCTGGACGGCCTCAGCGGGGACACGTTTCCAGCGGACATGTGTCGTCGGACAGTAGCCACTCTGTACCTCCACCTGGTAGTGCCCGTGCAACCCCAGGCAGGCACAGGTCACATGGCCATGGACGGACACAGTGAGCTGTACAACCTGCACTGTACAATCTGGGGCTGTCAATTATACCCCGTGTAGGCATCACAAATGGCAGAACTGTGTACACACATACACGCACACAGCAAACACAACTGTAGGGCTCCACAACATCCACATGCATTCTGCACAGACATGTTCAGTCAACTCACTGGCCCTTACACACACACATGATGTTATCCATTGGTGCAGCCTATGCCCCTGGCAAACATATCACCCTGTGCATATGATGAAGCCTGTGCCGCATCCCTGTCATCCACACCATCGGTGCAGGGTTATGCACAGATATTCTGATGCACAGGGTGAACAGCATAGTGAGATGTATGTAATACCTGTGTATGCATAGTGAGTGATGTGTATGTTGCAGTGGTTGTGTGCAGCCTATGCCCCTAGCAAACATATCACCCTAAGCATATGATGAAGCCTGTGCTGCATCCCTGTCATCCACACCATCGGTGCAGGGTTATGCACAAATATTCTGATGCACAGGGTGAACAGCATAGTGAGAGGTGTATGTAATACCTGTGTATGCATAGTGAGGGATGTGTATGTTGCAGTGGTTGTGTGCAGCCTATGCCCCTGGCAAACATATCACCCTGTGCATGTGATGAACCCTGTGCCGCATCCCTGTCATCCACACCATCGGTGCAGGGTTATGCACAAATATTCTGATGCACAGGGTGAACAGCATAGTGAGAGGTGTATGTAATACCTGTGTGTGCATAGTGAGGGATGTGTATGATGCAGTGGTTGTGTGCAGCCTATGCCCCTGGCAAACATATCACCCTGTGCATATGATGAAGCCTGTGCCGCATCCCTGTCATCCACACCATCGGAGTAGGGTTATGCACAAATATTCTGATGCACAGGGTGAACAGCATAGTGAGAGGTGTATGTAATACCTGTGTATGCATACTGAGGGATGTGTATGTTGCAGTGGTTGTGTGTGAATACTGAGTTGTGTATGTGACATAGGTTGTGTACTGTCGACATGCACCAGTCACACCATGTAGTGCAGGTGCAGCATGCATTGTGATGTGTTCATGGTATGTGTCTCAGTTACATCTGTAGCACCATGTTGGTTGTGATACCCTGGTTCCCCCCTATGGTGTACTTGCATGTGCCTACAGGTAGCAGTGTTTGCAGTCCCCCACGTGTAATTGTGGAGTACACACAGGCACGTCTGGCAATATCAGCATGCTACATGTACCTTCATCCTGACTGTTGGACACACAAACATGACACAGATGTCTGCACATATACTGCACCTGATGCATGTGGTCAGTGCCACAGGCTACACTGGACAGAGACGTGACATACATAGCAGGACACATTACAGGTATGGTGACATGGTGCAGGGGTTGTACACAGCGGCCTGGCCAATGATGATGTGAGGTGTCACTTGGTAGCTGGAGGCCACACTGTGCAGTAGTAGGACCCTGTAAAAGTATGTGAACATGGCCGCAGTCATGGGGTGTACACCACTATAATGCACACCCCATAGTGTGCAGCTGGGGACCCTTGCCTTTGTGGTCATCACCCTCACAGTACTATGCACCCACACGACATGTCACAGAGAAGGGACATGCACAGGTAGCCAGTATGGCTGGGACCTATGGCATCAACAGGGTTGTGCAATGCATCAACATTACGGGTTAGTCAACACATGGGGCCAGTGATAATTTCCCACCATATATTAGCATACACACTCACACCAAGCACCAGACATACATACAGACACACACACACTGTGGTGACCACACATGTGTATACGGACAGCCGATGTGTGTGATGCACCTCACCGGTGAACATCATGCTTTCCACACTGACATATGTACAGTTCTCTACAATGGTGTACAGGGATGTGTAGCAACTGGGACATATTCCCCATGATATGTGGTATCCCTGGTCACACATTCGGACACACATGGCAGTGCTGGGAATGATACACCAGCGATATGATGACACGTTTGATGGACATGCAGTGGTATTGATTGCATTATGTGTACCAATGCTATATCTGGCAAATGTGCTGCTATATACAAACGAGAGGGTGTAGGTGTTACAGGTGCCATATGACATATAGTTGTTAACACCTGACCGCTGTGTATGCATTATGTCAGCACTGTCACGTAACAGTGACATAGCATAGAGTTAGCACATGGCGTGATAGGATGGCGTGTGACACAACTGTGAGCCACCCCCTGCACACATACATCTAGTCAGGTGGTTCACCACATTATGTACACACATCCCTCCATACGTGCTGTTTGTATGTCACCGTATACAGATGTCAATGATGGGTCTGCATTGCGTCTGCATGTCGTAGGTAGGTGCAACTATGTTACGGACATCGGCCACTGCACATGCATGTTTGCTGCATGCACAGTACAGATGTTACATGTGTCTCCTGTTGCCATGTTTGTATGCATTGCTATTGTTGGACATGTGTGTTGACATACATAACACATGGACTGCGGTATGATATCACGGGTGTCACAGGCAACCAGTAAAAGGGTATGTGTCCCGGTCAACACTGCTACCCCCTGTAGTGTGAGCATTCAACAGACATGGGCCCGCATTCAATTCGCGTGTGTAGCACTGATTAGGCCAGTGTTATGCATGAGGTACATCAAAGGACATGTATGCATGTGTTGTGTGTGCAGTCCATGCACACATCCACACAATCACATGTATGACATACCCAGATGTCTGTTCATTGGTGTACAGCAACAGTCAGGTGTCACAGCTGTGTAAGGGCCATGGTATGTCTGGAGCCGACCTGTTCATGTATACTGGTATCATTGCAATGCATAACACCTGTTGGATCCCTGTTGGTACGTGTGTACTCTGCACAGCTGGTGTACACCACTGTACAGCCCAGTGGTCATGTGTCACATGGTGTTGTTGGACTGTAAGGCTGTGTAGTGCTGCACCAACGACATGGTGCTGACTTGACAGCTACAGTGTACACTGCAGTCTGTACGTGTGTGACCTGCACCTGTGACAGCTGATATGGCAGCTGTGTGTGTACAGGTCACTGCATGTGTGACCGCCCTGTGCGTGAGGGCAGTTATACCTTACTGTGCCCTTCTGTGCGTACACTCCATCTGCATGCAAGATTGCCGTTTGCAACAGCTAAGTGTGTGAGCATGCCCAGTACGCCATTGTGTAGATGGACACACAGTACATTCCAAACAGACGTGTGATACTAAGCGTGTGGGCATGGCCATTGACATGCTGTATAGCCATGGTGGTCATCCAGGCACCAGATGTCCAATTTCAATGTCACGATGGATGCCTACATTGAAAACACTTGTTGCTCTCTCAAAGGGTGTACTGTATGTGGCGCATACCGTATCTATTCAGTGTTGTGTTCTGTAGATATTTAGTTGGCCCGTTGACAGCACTGGCGTGTTTGTGTACGTCTACCTTGGGACGGTAATATGCTTTCAGACCGCTCACTCTCTAAACATTCCCTATCGGCATCTTTGCCTTTGCGGATGATGTCACCTACCTAGAAGTATGCCTCTGGGAGTGCTGTGTTTAGTAATCTCGGTAGTGCGTTCTGTAAATGTGTAATGCTGTAGTGTGTTAGAATAGGTAGGTGTGTGTTCAAATCCCGGCCATTCCAAGTGTGTGTGTGTGTTTCCAGCTACCTGGGGACACAGTAAAGTTTTAAGATGCCTCACAACACATACATTCCCTATCGGCATCTTTGCCTTTGCGGATGATGTCACCCACCTAGATGTATGCCTCTGAGAGTGCTGTGTTCAGTAATCTCGGTAGCACGTTCTGTAAATGCATAATGCTGTAGTGTGTTAGAGTAGGTAGGTGTGTGTTCAACTCCCAGCCCTTCCAAGTGTGAGTGTGTATGTTTCCAGCTGCCTGGGGACACAGTAAAGCTTTTAGATGCCTCACAACACATACATTCCCTATCGGCATCTTTGCCTTTGCGGATGATGTCACCCACCTAGAAGTATGCCTCTGGGAGTGCTGTGTTCAGTAATCTCAGTAGCGCATTCTGTAAATGCGTAATGCTGTAGTGTGTTAAAGTAGGTAGGTGTGTGTTCAACTCCCGGCCCTGCCAAGTGTGTGTGTGTGATTCCAGCTTCCTGGATACACAGCAATGCTTTTAGATGCCTCGCAACACATACATTCCCTATCGGCGTCTTTGCCTTTGAGGATGATGTCACCCACCTAGAAGTATGCCTCTGGGAGTGCTGTGTTCAGTAATCTCGGTAGCGCGTTCTGTAAATGTGTAATGCTGTAGTGTGTTAGAGTAGGTAGGTGTGTGTTCAACTCCCGGCCCTTCCAAGTGTGTGTGTGTGTGTTTCCAGCTGCCTGGGGACACAGTAATGCTTTTAGATGCCTCACAACACATACATTCCCTATCGGCGTCTTTGCCTTTGCGGATGATGTCACCCACCTAGAAGTATGCCTCTGGGAGTGCTGTGTTCAGTAATCTTGGTAGCGTGTTCTGTAAATGCGTAATGCTGTAGTGTGTTAGAGTAGGTAGATGTGTGCTCAACTCCCAGCCCTTCCAAGTGTGTGTGTGTGTGTGTTTCCAGCTGCCTGGGGACACAGTAAAGCTTTTAGATGCCTCACAACACACACATTCCCTATTGGCATCTTTGCCTTTGCGGATGATGTCACCCACCTAGAAGTATGCCTCTGGGAGTGCTGTGTTCACTAATCTCGGTAGCGCATTCTGTAAATGCGTAATGCTGTAGTGTGTTAGAGTAGGTAGGTGTGTGTTCAACTCCCGGCCCTTCCAAGTGTGTGTGTGTGTTTCCAGCTGCCTGGGGACACAGTAATGCTTTTAGATGCCTCACAACACATACATTCCCTATCGGCGTCTTTGCCTTTGCGGATGATGTCACCCACCTAGAAGTATGCCTCTGGGAGTGCTGTGTTCAGTAATCTTGGTAGCGTGTTCTGTAAATGCGTAATGCTGTAGTGTGTTAGAGTAGGTAGATGTGTGCTCAACTCCCAGCCCTTCCAAGTGTGTGTGTGTGTGTGTTTCCAGCTGCCTGGGGACACAGTAAAGCTTTTAGATGCCTCACAACACATACATTCCCTATCGGCATCTTTGCCTTTGCGGATGATGTCACCCACCTAGAAGTATGCCTCTGGGAGTGCTGTGTTCAGTAATCTCAGTAGCGCTTTCTGTAAATGCGTAATGCTGTAGTGTGTTAGAGTAGGGAGGTGTGTGTTCAACTCCCGGCCCTGCCAAGTGTGTGTGTGTTTCCAGCTGCTGGGGGGCACAGTAATGCTTTTAGATGCCTCACAACACATACATTCCCTATCGGCGTCTTTGCCTTTGCGGATGATGTCACCCACCTAGAAGTATGCCTCTGGGAGCACTGTGTTCAGTAATCTCGGTAGCGCGTTCTGTAAATGTGTAATGCTGTAGTGTGTTAGAGTAGGTAGGTGTGTGTTCAACTCCCGGCCCTTCTAAGTGTGTGTGCGTGTTTCCAGCTGCCTGGGGACACAGTAATGCTTTTAGATGCCTCAAAACACATACATTCTCCATTGGCGTCTTTGCCTTTGCGGATGATGTCACCCACCTAGAAGTATGCCTCTGGGAGTGCTGTGTTCAGTAGTCTCGGTAGCGCGTTCTGTAAATGCGTCATGCTGTAGTGTGATATGGTAGTTAGGTGTAAGTTCGATTCCCAGGCCTGCCAGATGTGTGTGTGTCTGCATGCTCCCGTCTGCCTGAGTGCTCAGGTTATGCTTTTAGACGCTTCGCAACACAGATGTATCCTGCTGACGTCTTTGTCTTTGCGGATGTTGACACGCACCTAGAAGAATGCCTGTGTGTCTGCTGTGTTTAGTAATCTCGGTAGTGTGTTCTGTAAATGCGTCATGCTGTAATGTGATAGGGTAGTTATGTGTAGGCTCGATTACCAGCCCTGCCACATGTGTGTGTGTATGTCTGTATCTCTCTCTCTCTCTATATATATATATATATATATATATGTAATCTATTTTCTGCCCATAACTCTGCTCTTGCATGGACAGCTGACTGTTTCATGTATCGCATATTTGCATAACTTTCTCATACCAGTGGGGTATGTTGCAACTCCCAACATTGTCCATGCAACGTCCGTGTTATGGGCGGTGTTACACGCCCTTACAGGTGTTTGCTGTATATCTTGGCAGACATCTATCCTTGCTGTACTCTCACTGTACTCGTACACGCCGGAGGCTTCCTTTATCATGGCCTAGTTTTGATGTGTGTATGTCTATTTGTGCTGTGTGCATGGCTCTGGGTATGTCCCACTATCATCATTTGTAAAGGTGACAGCCCTATAGGTTCTTCATGTAGACTGCTGTGTCATTTGACATGTCAGCACTTACCTGCGGACAGTACTGCACGTCCTACTGCAGTGCATTTCATACCTTCTGCGTTATCTTGCAGTCGATATTGCTGTTTCCTCACACATGGATCTGTTTCTGTTCATACCACTCCACCTCCTAGAGCAAGTTGCTGGACAAGGCCTTATCTGATAGTGGGACACATAGGGGCAGTATTGACATGTTGCTCTTACAAATGTAGATAGTTGACACAATAATAGGTTTTGCATTAGCATGGCTTTTCTGTCGGATTTGGTGTCTTACTCACATGTTTGTCATTATTTCATGTCTTCAGTTATCATGAAAGTGCCAGAATGTTACTGTTGTTACGTGGAACACACCAAACATATGAGGCAGAATTCTGCACATTCTGCGTAAATCTGTACAGTTGCGGAGTATGTGTCTGTAACAAAATGTCAACTTTCTGACACCAATACACACACTGTATGGTGGCATCACAGGCCACATGCCATTACATTTATATTGCAGGACACACCCACCCAGACAGTTGTATTCCTCACACAGGCCAACAGCTGCTTATCCACATTAATTGGTCTTTGATGTACCATATGTGTGCGCCGGTATTTGCGCTTTCCGTCAGTGGCAGAGCTCATGTACATGTCTGGGGGACTGGACATTGTTACGGTGACACTGCATGACACCCTGAGGGACACATTACTTTTGTGTCTATCAACCTTCCACATTGACATTCACAGGGCATACGTTGTCATTCACATTTGTCGGAGTACATGGGTGTGTCTTGTACATGTTTTCTCATTTGTCCTGATGTCTTTCTTCTCACCTGTCCACCAAGTATCACTAGTTCTGTACATGTATTTTGGACAGGTTCCCTTCATACCCCTAACCTGTACACATTATGGGTAAACGCCCTGATGTTTGACCTTGTTACATTTGTCATAGTGATGTGCCTTTCTGGTAAATTGCTGGCAAGGCATTACGGACTGTGCAGTAGATAATAGTGACTGACATTTCCATTACATGATTAGTAACACTCATAACATCCAAATTTATTCTCACAACATTCTGACTTTGTCTGGGGTATATCTAATATAGTCCCTATTTGTATTTGATGTACTATGCCTTAGTGCAGCTGTGTTATTCTGACAGTTTGCCAGTTATGGGTACCATCTTGGTCGTACGCATGTCCATCCATGATAATCGCCTACATGACACTGATATAGGGCCCTACATATTGCCAAAATGGTTTCCGCAATATCCAGTGGATGGTTGCCCCATTATTGAGAATACAGGCGTGTGCTATACCCACATCACTCCCACGGGGTGGGCCTACGAAATCCCTGCCAAACAACACCTAGGCCCATTTCTGCATACCCATGATTCCCATACCTGACAACCCTCTACAGTACCCATTACACATGTTTAATGTGTGCGGTACTGAAGTGTGGAGACACTTATATGCACTCCCCACTCTCCGGATATCAGTTCGTACGTTATACATTCTATCGACACATGTGTCGTCACCCTTGCACCTGATACTGTTGCATGTACAGCTATTTCGTATTTGCTGCGGTCACTTCTTTTGCGTCAATGTCGGTTGACACTACGTAAGATTCAATTTTTGGAGTCCTGCAATGGACACCTATCTGCATGTTTAAAGTGTAGAACTTGCTGGACTGTCACTTTCTGGCCAATGGTTTGGAATGCTGCAGTTTATTCACCTTTCCTGCATGTCTGTTTGTCTACCCATATTAGATATAACGTTGTTTATTTATGTACATATGTCATATCTACGGGACATAAGTCTGTTGTGTATACATATATACATGCACAATCCTCATTTCATAACTTGCTTTGGTTTACGTCTGTGGATTATGTGTATACACATATATCTATATCCATACCATACCTTTCCACTATACAGATTGTCGCAGAGTGTACAGCTGCTTGCCCCTTTATCTTCGCTGTGTTTTAAATAAACCTGTGTCTATCTGGCAATGTCGTGGCATTTCATTTGAGACTTACACTGGGGATTTCTGGCAAGCAGTTCAGGTTACGACTGCATACATCCATGCTACTGACACACCCATTAATCTATCCACTTTCTATGTTTGTTCTGGCACATATCTTGTGTTTGTCCCTATTTGTACCGGTAGTTTGCATGGCTTTGTCCGGTTTCATACTTTACGAGTTTAACAGGTTTGAGCCATGTATAACTAACCTGAGGGAAACAGCATTCATTTACTATGCTGTGAGCGGATCACACACGCACAGGCGCACTTGCATTTCCTTATTGTGGGTTACATATGTTTACTAAGTCTTTGTGCTTACGTGGGCTTTATTACTTGTGACAGTACCAGTAATTATCTGTAATACGGTTAACGTACGTTTGCGAAACACACGTTCACCTTTATGTATTTAACTGTCTATACAGCACAGACGCATTCATTACACTTTCACATTATATGTGCTGTAGTCGTTGTTCAACCGGGACTGCATTCACGTTGGCCGGATGCTGTAACCACTATACGTTTGGTGTTCTGCCTCATTTATATGCATACCCATAGTACATAGCTACATTAACATATGCCTCACCGCTTCACTTACGTCACAGGCATACATTCTCCTGCTTGGAAAAATGCGGTACTACATGTTACACATTCCCTATTCCCTACTGCTCTGGACCCATGCTGCATATTTCATCACTGCAGGGATATTCAGAACCCAAAGGCTTATAGTCCTGACACATACAGGTCTTTAATTGTCAGGGTGTTCATGTGGTCATCTGGGTTTAGGCTTGTCCGCCTGGTGAACGGAACTGCCCTGACCATGTTCAAATGTCAGACAAAGCACATGGACAGTGTTTGTCCATTTTAAACATTTAATCTGTGTTTACAGACACAGGTGTTTGGGCACCTGTCAGCAGCTTATGATGTTGGCAATACATAATATGGGTGGGGACGGTTACGATACATAATCCACGGTGAGTGGTGTTCCCATTCACATTTGACTATTTCCTGTATTCATTCTTACGAGGGTTATTATTTTGCACATGACTTAACTATGAATTAACTACGGGTATGCAGTAGTACAGTCAACATATGTGATGGCTTGTTACAGTATATATGTACAGACCTCTGTAATACTGGGGACTACCCCACATCCTTCACAACATTTTCTGCTTATGTGCATATTATTATTCCGTGAACTTTCGAAGCTTGTGAGAGCAGTAATTACATCTGTCCCTATTTGTCCACCCATCCTTTTAGGCTTTGTCCAGGTTTTGTTGCTGTAATAGGTTGAGAGGTGGTGTCGGTATGTAACTGAGTTGAATATATACTGTCGATAATTCAGTGGGGAGTAGGGTTACCACTTGTTCCTCTTTGTGAGGGGAGGTCCCACTTTGGACAGTTGTGTCCTGCGATGACACCTAAGACATGGCAAATGTCCTGTGATTTTAAGACAATAATATATTTCATCATTTCTGTGCTAGTTGCATGATACAGGTATTTTGTATCTGATACACATAACTATTATTTGGGATAGCATAAGCTATTCAAATGCTATGGCATTAGCTTTTATCTTGGCATACACATGTAATTCTGTACTTTGCACAGGCCGGGGGTATGTTTTATCCTGCACATTCTCACATTTCTACAAGGGATGTCCCACCTTGGCCATCTGAACAGGTGGCAACCCTAGTGGGGTGACCTGCATGGTGGGCAGCTGTTCCATCCTACATAGTATGAATTGCATGTCTGTGTAGAAACTGAACAGTACCGTGACTACACATACATGTTTTGTCCAGATGTGTACAGTAATGGACACTGTGGCATGTAAACAACTCTGAGGTTTCAACAGGTTACTTATCCCACGCGGGATGTACACACATTTTGCCGTAACATTAACGTGCGGGCATTTGGATTTATGTACCTGTGATGGGATGTTTACAAACATGGGATACATATTTGCAATCCGGACACTGCCTAGGATGATACTTCCTACTACATATGGGGAATACCCGCTATGTGTAGGTGTACGGATGCGCAAGGCTGGTAGCTGGATTTGGTGGACATTCGGACATGGGTGCGGGTTATGTGCTATACAGGGGTTGTTGCATATTGCATTTGCATGCATGGGTTCTACTTTTGGATATCCCGGTTCCGCATATAGCATCCTATGTGTATGTGACGGTTACGTTCCTGTTCATGTGTATAGCACATTTTAATATACACATGTTTGTGTGTGTTTGGTATACAATATGGACTGTCAGGTTTCTTTATGGTTGTTATATAGCCACAACTGCCCTGCTGTGTACTATCACTACCACTGTGGGACTGCTGGTGACCATACCCATGGGTTCTAGACGTGTGTATTGGCGGCGCGCTGACATGATGCGCTTCACTTCCACTGGGTATAACTTCTGACAGTGCAGTACATTACGGACACATGATTTTAAATGCCATTTGTTCCATGGATGGAAACTCATATTATGTTGCATGCATTTCTGTTTGGTTCTCCATTTTGTGTGGCCGGGAACTGTCTTGCATGCTTTGCATACATTTCATTATCCACGGACACTGATAGGTGCGATTACTATTGCAGGCAGGCTATAATATTCAGCAGTTTAGGTTGCTCATCGCCAGCTGACATTGACACGCCTCCGGGTGCAGCTTAGTAACGCCCCATGCTCTTGCGCACGAGTCCTATGCACGTGGATGTGGTAGCGGCGCACCTTCATTAATATGCATATGGCATTACTACACCATTTATATGCCGCATGGCCAGCGCAGGCCTTACACCGACCTTGCGCCAAGCTTCATGAATCCGGGGGCTTGTGTTTTTGTAGTATAGCTAAACAACCTTATTATTCTGTGCTGATGAGGTTAATACAATTGCAAAACATGCATGTCCTCAACTAGTGGGCTTTGGCTATATTGGCCTGAATGTAACCATAACGACTTAAAAAGTAAAAAAAAAAATACATGGACATTCAGAAATCATGTAGTTGCAGCACATAATGTCCCAAATGGGCCATTTGCATATATCCCATGGGCCTCCACTACAGGAGGTTTAAGGTATCACATGGTGAAAACTCTAGCATGTCTGTGTTTTCCTTGCAGTAGATACATAGACAGATAGATAGATAGATAGATAGATAGATATATAGACAGATAGATAGACAGACAGATAGATAAATATCTGTATATAGTGTTACTGGCTGATGTGCTGTAGCACCCTGTGCTATCAAGAGAGAGAGACAAAGAGACAGAGAGAGAGAGAGTGAGACGGAGAAAGAAATGTGTTAACAGAGAAATTGAAAGTATTAATCAAAAATAGTAGTTAACTTTCTTTTTTTTTCAAATAATTTTATTACATTTTTTTAAAACAACAATTAAGAACTTTTACAAATCAAACAAGAAAAAGGTAAGTTAACTATCTACATAATGTATAATGGCCTCAAATCAAATGAAGATAAAAGGATTACAAGCATAGTTACACAGACAAAAATTATACTTTTTAACAAAGATTAAGACAAACAATTAAGAATTGACTTCTTGCTTTCTCTCTTTTTATGAAGGTAAAGTTGCGACCATTTTAAATGTCTCAATTAGGGAGAGAACTTTCTCTCTAGGATTATTGATCCATTTCCTAGGAAAGATTCTCATTTCCTTGACTTTGATTTTCAACAGTGCTACATCTTTCAATAGGGTTAGAAAATCTTCAAATGATGGGATGACAGGGGAGTTCCATTTCCTTGTGATACATTTTTTTGAAACTGCCATTAAAGTCCAAAGAAGATATAGTTCTTTCCTTTTCATAATGGAGGTTTCATTTATATTCATGAGAATCAATGACTTTGACAAAAAAAAGAATCAGTGAAAATGGCTTGCAAAAATTCACCTATATCCTCCCAAAATTTCTTTATATGTGAACACTCGTACATAATATGGGACTAGTTAGCATTACATTTTAAAGAACACCTCCAGCATAATATATCATTAGAGTAGTTAAATCTAGCTATTTTATTTGGAGTATAAAAGGCTCTATGTAGACACTTTAATGCAAAGATTTTCCAGCTTTGTACATTTGAAGTTAACTTAATAGAATGTAATATATCTACTTTGGTCTCATTTAGTAACAATAATGGATAATCTTTGATGATAAAATTATAGAAATTCTGATTAGATTTTATTTTATAATTAATGATAATTTTATATAACTTTGAAATTAAATTTGTCCAATTAAAGTCTTTATATATTATTTCATATAAACAGAATATAAATTTAGGCATGGATTTAAATGAAGAATTATTTATTGTTCTACATAGATCTTGTGCAAAAGGTATTAGGCTATTAAGAGCTAACCATTCATTGTTTGATAGATTAAATGTTTGGATTATTTGATTTACATCCCTGACTGTCAGATTTTCCATACATTGGTACCAACATGTGAAACTGTTTCCTCTCCATGAGTTTATAGTATTTATGGAAATATTATTGAAAAAGTTTTTTGTAATTTTAAAGGGAGTTAGTAGCTGAAGCCATAATTTGATGTCAATATTATTGTTTACAAAGCTCCGAAAAGTGTTGTACATGTTATTTATATAATTTAGATTAGTAGGTTTGGTGGAATTATATTGCAGGTTAATACAGATAATATGCCACAGTTTGCTGTTCTGTTCCTTCAGCTATATATGTTTTGCAAATTTACTTTTTTCTTGGAAAACAATAATATGTATTGTTTTCCATGCGGAATTTTTGCATCTATCCAATTTATTACTGTTTTGAAATTGGATGCTTTAATATAAGATTCTAAATCCGGGAAGTTTATGCCTCCCATTTCCCAAGGCCTAATATGATTTAGAAAAGCTATCCTGTTTTTTTTTTGGGTACCAAAGGAAATTTATAACAATGATATTTAATTCATTTAAAACTTTTTTACTAGGGATTATAGGCATAGCTAGTGCAATGTAGTTTACCTTTGGGAGAAGTACCATCTTTATTAGTTGCAATCTATCTTCAAATGTTAAGTACAATTTATTCCATTTTCCTATTATAAATTTAAGGGTATTCGAAATATTATTATAATTTGTAAATATAATTCATTCTAAATTCACACATAAAACAATCTCTAAATATTTAAAAGAGGAAACATGTTTCCCAGTTATTTGATTTGTGTTGGTATTAGAATTATTTTTATTATTTAACAATATATGATTCGATTTAGAAGCATTAATTTTTAAACCCGGGATATGATGACATTTTTCAGCTAATGAATTTAATTCACATAATGACTCATCTGAGTTTGATAAAGTGAGTAGAATATCATCAGCAGAGAGCATTATTTTTTAGTTAAATTGATTAAAAATGTCAATACATTTAATTTTGGGGTTAAAACGAATTGCAGAGGAAAAAAGTTCAATTGCTAATGCAAACAACACTGGTGACATGGGGTATCCTTGTTTAGTACCTTTAGTAATTTTAATTGCTTCTGATGTGAATGGGCCTAATTTTACATATGCCAAATTGTCTTTGTATATATTTTTATTAAAGTAATGAATTGTGAGGGGAAATCATAAACTTGTTATATATTGAAAAGGTAGTTCCAATTTAATGAGTCAAATGCTTTTTTCAATATCTAATGTTACTATTAGGGCTTCAGTTTTGTCTCTGTTTAAAAGATCTATAGTGGTTAAAATTCTTAGTATATTATCATGGGCGTGTCTATTATGTATAAATCCCGTTTGATCCTCACTAATGACTTAAGTTAGAGATTTTTTGATCCTATTAACCAGAATAGACATAAGGATTTTGTAGTCATTATTAAGGAGTGAGATCGGTCTATATGAGCTACATAAGCTGGGATTTTTGTTTTCCTTTAAAATAGGTGTAATCAGTGAATATCTCCATGAAGGTGGCCCTGTGAATATGTTTCATTTAGTGTCGTCTGTAGTATTGTTAAAAGAGATGTTGGAAATAATTTGTAGATTTCTATAATAATTCCATCTATGCCTGGTGCTTTATTATTTTTACCTTCTTTAATGTTTTCTTTAATTTCTTTGAGCGTGATTTGTTTTTGGATGTTTATACTTAGGGTCTCTGGGATTTTATTTAAATTTGTATAATCTAGGCACGTTTGTATTATTATGAGAAGAATCATTGATATTGTAATGTTTTATGAAGTGTAATTTGAAGGCTTCTAATATGTCATTTATATCTGATACATTTTTCTTGTTTTCCCCTTCATAAATTATATTTGTAATATAGTTTCCATTGGAATGTCTTTTTAATCTCATTGCTAGATTATGCATATATTTGGGAGAGACAGAATAAGAATTTAATTTTAATTTTTCCAATGCCAAATTGGTTTTATGCATTAAGATATCATTGTATTTTATATTTAATTCTCCAGTTTCTTATTCTCTACATCCATTAAGTTAGTTTCTATAATTTGCTTGTGAATATTAACTAATTCTGACTCCAATTCCTTTGCTTTATTGTTACACCAGGAGATAATTTTACCATTATGGTATGCCTTTAGTGAATCCCGTAAAATAACTATATTTATGTCACCAGTATTATTTGCATTTAAAAAGTATTTTATTTCCAAATCTAACCAAGACTTAAACTCTTTTAATTTAGTAAAATATGTTGAAATTCTTTTGGTAAATGTCAGTCTTTTAAAATCCATTTGAAGTTTAAGGATAAGTGAGTTATGGCCCGATAGGGAGCAGAGGATTATAGAAGAGTGTGATATTTTCATTTTTAAATCTTGGGATATATATATATATTTTATCAATTCTTGTTTGGGTATTGAATCTATAATCACTGTGAGAAAATAGTAATACATTTTCATTTTTAAAACTAAATAAGTCTAAAGAGTTCTCCCTGAAGAAGTAATACAGAAAGGTCTTTTATTTGTGGTCTCCTGACTACCTAATATACAATTAAAATCCCGTCCCAAAATTAAATTGTCTTTTGAAGTGTTATTAATAAGTTCTATGTGCTTTTTAATTGTTCTTACTCCTATACCTGGGAACCAATACAAGTTCACCAAAGTCCAAATTCTATTACTATATCTTATTATTACTATTGAGAGAAGACTATCTTTGTCTTCATAATTATATAGTGCTTGATGATTGGTAATATTTTTCTTCCACAATATTAAAACTCCTCTATTTTTCTTACTGTTTGATGAGTTAGAAAGTTTTGTAAAGTCATTTGGATTCCAAGTGAAGTTATCATTAGCTTTGCAGTGGGTTTCCTGTAATAACACCACTTGGACTTTATTTACTTTTAAGTATTTAAGTATGTTTGATCTTTTCCTTGGGTTATTCAAACCATTCACATTTAATGAAATTAGTATTAAATCCATCTAGTTAATTTATTATTGAAAAGTTTTGATTGAAAACATGACAAGATTTTCTCTTTTTTTTTTTTTTGCTGTGTACCTTCCATATGTTTATTAATTCTAATGAAATGATTCTTAATTCCTTTTGATTTGTATAATTTAGAATCTAAAGGAGGCCAAAAAGGAAAACAAACAATTGTACAGTAGTTAATCTTAAACATTAGTATAAACAAATACTTAAAACTGTCTTTTAACAAACATGGAATTGATACCATTCCCAATCTGAGAGAACTAAGATGTTCAGTCAGGTTAACCCTCATTACTAAAAGTGAACCAAACATTAAAAAGAAGTTAGAGACTCAATTAGAAGTTAGTCTGGAGATTGCAATTAAATCACCCCAAGCTCAAACAACTATATTGATCAATGACACATTTATGTGCATGTTCACAAAATCATTACTTGTAAAGCTTTTATACATACCAGTGTCATTAACAGACATTTAATAAATTACCTTTTTGATTAACTATAACAGCTCTATGAGCTTGTTCAGAAATCAATTTTGAACTATATTTCATGTATCCAGTATATATTATTTACCATTTCCAAAAAAGCTTAATAACAGTCATAATAAACTAAGATAAAACAGTTCATTAGATTCTGTTTATAAAACTGGCAGATTACATTTTGTCCGTGAACTGTAATCTGTTTGCTTTAATCAAGCTTCTATGTTCTGAGCCTTAGACATATTGAACTTTCATAGTTTATAAAAAACATAACCACGCACTTTTATGTTTTTCCTTTAAAGCAGAATATGGGCTGCTTCTTGACAAGTTCTCTATCTTTGGCTTAGACAGATTACTACAGATCTCTATTAGTAGTGATCAAATGAGTCTATAGTGTTACAAATCACTATCAGAGCATTAACTGTTAATATGTATACAATAATATACTCTTCTTTGCTTTGTTATATTATATTCAAAGATGAGCTTTTAGAGCATAACAATTCTGTAGCAAATACCAAAATATTTGTCTAGAAGAGAGATCTGAGTATTTTATTTATTCTTTCCCCCCATTCCTGCAATCTATTTATCATTGTATTCTACTATACTATTAGATAGTTTCCAATTAAAGAGAATGACTCCATCAACTTCGAGATTTTAATTTTCTCCATGCATTCTTTTTTTGCTTATTAATATAAGAATGTCATGAGCATCTTGTGATACAAGATTTAACATTAAAAATGTTCCTGTTCTCTTTTAAAACAGTGGCATTATATGCCATATTACTAGACTAGCCTCTTCTTATTTACTCTAAACAGTATTTCCCAATAAAATTCAGAGGTAATCATCTTTCACTTTTAAAATTGTTTAAATATAATTGCGAATCTGAAGCCATACAGTTAAATGTAGATAATGCTCTATGATTGTCAGAGAAGCTATATCTCAGCAATCATCAATAAAGTTAGTACAATATAGTCAGGAACTGCGGAAAAAAAAGAGATTATGAAACATAAATTTCATTGTAATTGACAGGGTTCAGTTTGGTAGTACATGTAGAATCTTGAGGGTATGAACTGATAAACTAAAGTTTTCAGACCATATGCAAAAGGGAATTATGGCAATTGGCTGAATAAACATTTAAATAAAAACAATTCACATAGACAACATTGCTCAAAGCTCATTCCAGTGAGACACCAATTAATCAAATTTGAAATAATTAGAATATAATACAGTCAAAATACACTGCCATAAAGTTTCAAGAATACTTTTGTTAAAACCATATAAATGATGTCAGGTGCATATGCATGTTCTCATGCATAGAAATTACACTGGGCAATGTACATATTCAACACAGGAATTTGTTAGTTAACTATTGCATCTATTAATTGTGCCATTAGCCCAGTAGTGGCTAAAAGGATCAGGGACTTGTAGCAATCCACTGACCTTGTTATCAACCAAACAAATCAATAAACAGATATATTTAAATCCTGTTAAACAAATGAATTATTTCTGATTCCTTATTTAGCCTGTATTAAAGGATCAGTATCTAGGAAATTGTAGTGTAGGCAAAAGCCAAGGCAGCAAACTAAAATATATTGAGATTGCCTTTATGACCTACATTTTTTGTAGCTAATATTAGACAAAGGTTAAAGAAATTAAATAAAACATAATACAGTCTATTTTATATGACTGCCCACTTTTCTGTAATCTATTATGTCATATTATATTCTCAAAAAATACATTTATTTAAAGTACTTGTGGTCTTATTCTTTCTTTAAGTTTTAGCAGTTATTAATCTACTAGGAGAGACCAGTACCACTATAAACAGCGTTTCATTTAACGTGTGAGATGGAATGTGGAAAGTACTTGCGTACGATGATATACATCTCACTGTCTTTTCAAGTGGCATATCTTACTTCTAGTGTACAACAAATAATTATGATTTATAAGGGATTTACCACTTTAATCACACCCTGACTAACTAGGAAGTGCGAGAGAAGAAAGGAAGAAAGGGGAAACACATGTGTACGTTAGTACGCGTTTCTCTGTCTTTCTGATAGTTTATTACTTCCCCTTTTAGTCAGAAACTCAGAATGCAACTTAAACTGATCAGGATTACAAGTACAGAGATAGTTAGCATCTCCCTCTCTATGCGAATCACACCACAATGGATTATCTAGGGTCACCAAGACACAACTGGTATGGGATTTAATTAAAGCTAAATTCCCTGACACAAAGTAATTCTTGCACCTTCCACAATGCTGCATATTCTGCATTCTAGATTATGAATATAAGTTGTATGTGTATGAAAGATGTTTGTTTCTTTTATTTTGAAAGAAAACGCATTTGAATGCATGCGTACATTCTAAACAAGTAGTTGTTTTAACTGTGGAATCTTAGTCCGTTCATATTTTCACATAAATACATTTTACTAAAGCAGAGAAGCAATTAGTTTACTTATTTTAATAAGTGTTATTTAACTTAATAACATAAGCTATCCATGACTAGGAAAACTCTATATGTTCCTAAGTTATATGCTTCTAAGTTATTAACATAAGTAAACATATTAACCAGTCACAATATGCGGAAGGTCATTTAAACATGTTATTCTAAGTTACTGAATTCTTATTAACCTTGTTGGTGTGATGTTAATTAACTAACTTTCACTATGAATTCAATAACTTATTTCAATATCATGAGAGTATTAACCTTTGTTAAAATACTTTGATGAAGAACAGAGAGAGAAAGAAATCTTGGAAAAAGTATGCTCAAATAAATAAATTAAATACATACTTGTTAGTTTCCTGAACATGCAGTTTATATTTTAGTTGAATATTTGAGAGACATGTGAGTAGCTGTGGTTTTAAGATCAGTTTTTTGTTTCTTTTTCCTCACATCAGTCCATGTATTTTTTTTTCTGGAAATCTTTTTAAGGATAAGATTGTTGACCAGTCCATTTCTTTAGGAATTGTAATGATGTTGTTGTTCTTAATAAATGGTGTTGCTTCTTCGAGGTTATTGAAAGTCCTTATGTCGTTTGAGTGGAAAATTCTGATTTTAGCAGGATAGACCACCTGTGATTTATTTTGCTTTGTTTAAGTAGATTTACCAATGGCCAGGTTTTTTTCCTTAGTTTCAGTAGTCTTGCAGAATAGTCATTATCAAACCTTATCTGGCTTTTTTTGTATATTAAAGGACGTTTCCTCCAGGCTGATTTTAATACAATATCTTTATCCAAGTATGACAGAAATTTAACCACAATTGATCTTGGGGAAGCTTTAGATGAAGTGGGCTGTGGTTTTCCTATAGCTCTGTGAGCTCTTTCTATATCATATAATAGCCCCTCCTTTAAGTCTAGTACTTCTGGCTGCCAGGAATTTAGAAAAGTTATGATGTCTTCACCTTCAGATTTCTCTGGGAGACCAAAGATTTTTATGTTGGTTCTTCATTCTCTATTTTATAAATCATCCATTTTAGTGGTTAACCATGTATTCTGATGTAGTAAGAATTCAATTTGATTTTCATCTTCTTTTATTCTGCCATCAATATCATTCAGTGAAGTTTCCATGTCATTAATTTTATTTTGTTGTTGTTGAAGTGTTTATTTTAAAACATCAGTTTGTTTTTGGCAGTTTTCTTTAAGATATTCCAAGTTTTCTGTAAATCTATCTATTTTCAAAGACATTTCATGTACAATTGAAGACATCAGTTGGATCTCCTTCTTCATTGTAGATTCTGAGTGTGAGTTCTTTGAGCTGGCCATGTTCATACAGTTGAAATAATCTCCAGTTTTATTTGACAGGAAAATCTCAATAAAATTTCTTCAAATTTGATATAGATGAAGTTTGAAAGTTCCTTAATAAAATTATACTACTTCTATTTGATAAAATGTATTTTTCCTGTATTCTAGTATAGTTTTATGCTGCTCTAAAAAGATGCTGCTAACAGTTTGCCATCTAGGCTCCACCCCCTCATAGTTAACTTTATGAGAAAATTTGATACAAAAAAAATGGCTTATTACAAAACAGCTCATAATTAAGCTTCCTAGTCATTAATCTGATTTGAGCATCACCATTTATCAGCAACAGAAGTGTCACTCAATGAGCGTCTTACAAGGCTGCTGCACGAAGTGGTGAGGAGCCCTTCTATTGACTCAGGCTTCCTGGAGCATATCTATTGACTGTCAACTGTCCAGATTTTTGAAGAATGTCCAGATTTTTGCCTCATATTTTTGGTGTGTTCCTCATAAAATGTTTGGTTTTATGGCAAATCACTGAGAATTGAAGTCAATGAATAATGGCATGTTAACACAAATTCTATTATTCTAGAAACTTCTAAATTATAGGAGCTATATTTAAAATCTTTCCCATCCTCCCATAATTTTAGCCTGAAATGACAATGTGTAGTGTAGGCAGTATTCCTGAAACTGAATATTTGGTTTCCAATTTACCACACCATGACAGACCATCAGACATTGGTGCTTCATCATGCATATCAATGCCACTGTCTACCATATGTTTCTCTGTTGTTCTTATTAATACCAGCAATGGTATCACTCCAAGGTACTGCTGTATTCATCCAGATTATATGATGTAGGCAAGCTGCCCGTATTGAGCTGTATTCATGTTTTGACCTTTGCACATCTGATGTGACTCAATTTGAATGATATGAAGCTGGTAGAGATAGAGACTGTCATGGCAAGAGTTATAAAAAGAGGTGGCCTCTGGTGTTGCATGCTTTAAGCAATTTCTTGGCAGCAATACCACTCAAGATGTTGTTTTTATCTTTCTGCATATAGCATGTGTGGCTAGTTGTGTTGACTTACTGGTGGCCTATTGAGATAAAGTCTGACTACTTCCCAGTCAGCCTGAGTTCAATTAAGAGCTTCAGCACTTAACAATGAAACAGAGACAGTGGGCATGGCTATCTTGGGGGACAGGAAACATGTTGGGCATTTTCTGTGAGCGCTGTTGGAGGAAGGCACTCAGAGCTTAGCACCAGACTGGTAGGTTAGTGGTCAGGGAAGGAATGGCTGCCTTATGGGACAAGGGAGAAGACATGCATTCAAGCCAATCATAATTGCCTACCATCAAACTCTTTGATGACATTAGCACACAAAGAGTGGGGATTAGGGCTATGTAATAAACCCTGAGAGCAGCAGTATAAAAGGTCCCTCCTCAAACGCCTTTGTAATCTCAAACCTACTGCCTCCTACTCCTTGTTGACCTACACATTACGTGGGGCACCATGGATGGCTTCTCCAGTTGGACTATGCCCCAGTTGAACTGGTTTTGATTAGCAGCTTGGGCATCTGACAGACAGGCAGGAAGATATGGCCATTGCCATTACAGGGCAGGTGGTGATGTGGGTATCAGCCATGATCATCCCTAATGGAGGCTGGGGATGTCACATGGTAGGATGTATTGTACAAGATGAAGCAAAGGTGGACATGGCTGAG